>NC_089743.1:92458902-92544518 GCF_040412425.1 Macrobrachium rosenbergii
GCCTATCTTTCCCTGCCTAAATTATCTTTTGGTTTTTTTGTCTACCGAAGTCTGTCTAGCTAAGATATTGCGAGGTATAACTTCTACTACGCCGAGAAAGTAGTTCCAAAAGGGCTGGGAGCAGAGTGGTCACAACAGAGAATGACAATAACAAGGTCTTAAGATGGCGGAAAATCCCGTTAGGCCTAAATTTCAAAAACAACCTCTGGCGGCGAAGGAACACCAAAATGGCCGGTCCTCTCACAAACAGTTCAAGCAATTCAGAATACCCGCGCGAACACGGCGGAGGAATCCAAAATGGCGGGTATTTCCTTTTAGCACCAAATTCAAAAACAACAAACGAAACAAATGCAGTTATCCAGATTTTACTTTAAATATACCAATCATGCATAGTGTTTTACGTTAAGGATGGAAAACGAAATTACCAAACAACATTGTGTCTTTTGTTATTGTATTCTCGCGGTGAAACATCCTCAGCAAACAATGGAATAGATTTGCATGATTTGGAACGGACCAAATTTACTTTACTGAAAATGTATTTTATGATACAATTAATACTTCCGTTCGTTCGCTACTTCACTGACACGGTTTTTGAATGATTCCCGCTATGTGCAAACAATAACGATCGGAATTGCCGACGTGATTTCTAAATTACTTTGTGTACATGAAACAGGCTCCGCTTTTTCCGGCCTTAAGATACGTTATGGACGACTTAACTCAAATGCTCCGAACACAGTAAAAATGCCATTCATAAATTATGTCTCTCGTTATAAATTATGTCTCACTCTGTTTCTACACCCTTCCTACCTATGCTAATTCTCGCTACACTTGTTATTATAACTATTCTCTTGACTGCTTATTATTATGCCTGGTTCCTTGTTTGGAAGAATGAAATGGGGTTCGATATCTGACTTTTATTTTTGGAATTAATGTAATTTTAATTTCCTTTTCTCCAGATTCTTTCTCTAAAATGTACTTTAGATTCTACGCAAGGTCGCCAATGTTACGTGTGAGGGTCTTGGCTGATCATGTATTATTCAATTTACGTAATTTTTACGGCCCTGCAAACCAAGATTAGCCTACACGTAACCCGCCACTTGAAGCCAAAAGTTAACCTCAAAGACAGTCGTTAATTAGCCAAAGGTCGCCAGTTAAGGGTAATTAACCTTAACAAGAATATTTGAGATGAATTTGATTTTAAAGCAACGGTTCTTCCAAACATTCGGATGCGAGGCATAAAAAGCATCGAGACTTAACCTGATTTTGCTTACCCTAAATCCTAGGTATTTTACCGGAATAACGGGGTTGAAGCTAACAATATAATAATTTGGCTTAATCTAGACTTCGTACAAGCGATTACCTTCAATGGTGGCCGGAGAATGAAACAAAGAAAATTTTGAAATACAGAAAAAGATGTTAAAAGAATGGACGAAGTTTCGAACAGCACACAGACTCTACCTTAAGGACGAAGCGTTGGCGCATTACAACGGACGTGATGAAGTTGTGTAGTGTTTCTTGCTCCACCATTCACTAAAAAATAATAGACAAAGGCGGGGACAGGGCCACCTTCCAGACGTCTGCTCGAGACGGTGGCTAGTTTTCTCTCTCTCTTGTCTGACCAGTGCTGGGTCAAAACAGTCACCCCAGGCGTCCGTAGTTCTTGTTAAAAACATTCGCCCAAGAGACAGGTAGAAAGGAAAAAGGGACCTTAGGACCACCTATTTTTAAGGCTGATATGGGAATTTTCCTATAGGGGAAAAATGGCTAAATGCTACTTATCTTGTTTCAACGGACGTTAGTTTGAACTGAGCTGCTCCCAGCGTGGGACAAAGCAATTTCCCTGTCTTGATCAGCTGATACTACTATCCCTAAATGTTCGAGGGTGAACAGCGTAAATATTTATAAAAATATATATATATATATATGCAGCACAAATCAGTCTGAGGATTTAGACACAGGCTTACTGGAGTAAAGAGAAGAAATGTAAAGCAAACGGGAGAGAGAGAGAGACAGAGAGAGTGGGGGGGGAGGGGTTCAAACGTACAACGGACATCCATCTTATCAGCGAAATTTCCGTTGATAAATCTCTCAAAACGAAACACTTTCATGAGGCATGTATCTAAATATATATACAGACACATTCAAAACCACTCAGGCTAACCATACATATACAAAAAAGAAGAAAGTGATTATATGCATATGCAAACTGACGAAATTCCAGTAGACCACGAATGTCTCAGAGTATAGTTTTCTGCAAAAGAAAACTACTGCGATGGCTTTGTCTGTCTGTCCAGACTTCTGTCCACCTTCACATCTTAAAAACTACTGAGGAGGCTAGAGGGCTGCAAATTGGTATGTTAATCATCCACCCTTCAATCATCAAACATACCAAATTGCAGCCCTCTAGCCTCTGTAGCTTTTATTTTAGGCAGGGTTACAGTTAGCCATAATCGTATTTCTGGCACCATTATAGGTACCAACAACACAGGCCACCATCGGACCATGGCTAAGTTTCACGGGCCACAGCTGAAAGTTCCACGCAGCATTATACTCTGTACAGAAAACTATTGCGCCAAGAAACTTTGGCACATTTTTACTTGTTTTATTTACTTAGGCTTTTACCAACTGTTTAAACAGGCGTATTTTGGTCAAATCCACAATGGTGTTAAAATGAACCAAGATGAAACTTCAGTTCCCCTGCAGGGCTGATGTCTGAAGCAGTAACGGTTTGTTTAAGGCAGTAACGGTTTGTTTAAGGTAGAGTTATTGCAATTTTTTCATCTTGTCACATTATTTCTATTAATTTTTCAATACCCGGCTTTTTGCAGTTCCGGCTGGGTGTGGATTGCACTCTGTCATTCCCAGGGAAACATAGTGGCTGAATAAAACCTATGGCTTCAGGGAAAAAAAAGAGAAAGTAAGTACATCGTAACTGAAGGTTCTGTCAGGCCTACAGCCTAACCAAATGTTATGAAATTGGAATAGGTAGCTTAAGTAAATGCAGTTTAATTTGTACTTACAGTAGGATGATGAATTATAATATCAGGGATAATGACAAAATTGCCCAAGGATATGAAACTAAGACATGTATGCATGATGTAGCAGCCTATATATATGATACTTCACCATACATGCATAAAAGTGCATGCACAGACACATATATACTACACAATATATGTATTATATATATATATATATATATATATATATATATATATATATATATATATATATATATATATATATATATATATATATATATATATATATATATATATATATATATATATATATATATAATATATATATAATATATATATATATATATATATATATATATATATATATAATATATATATTATAATAAACTAGTGATAAGACATTCAGCATAGACTAAAATATTTTATGAACCAAAGAGAATTTTACCCCATACAAAAATCTTCAGATTTACCATGGCCCTTTAATTAGCAATGGCCATGAAATTTTGATAATAAAATATTTGTTTACTAGTTCCCATAAGGAAATACTCATCTTTACATTATGTTTCCTCACACCGTAGGACTGTGGAACAGCCTCTGATGACGTCATGCAATTGGAACTGCAGAAGTTCAAGCTAAGATGCAAGGCCTTACTACCTAATACTATTCTCCTTGCATTTTAATACAGTTCTATCTGTTTATTGATATATTTTTGTCTTTTAATAAGTAAGAGCTCTTCTTTCTTTATTTCCCTTTACCTCCTCTTACTTCTTTCGAATGAACACCATATTCTCTGGAAGCTTGAATTACAAGTCAATGGACCTTTTAGTGGGCTTGTTCCATATGAATAGGTTTCATCTTCTGAATAATAATAATAATAATAATATTGATTTTCTCTCTGGCATTTGGCAGGATGGATCCTGCACCAGCCACAGAAGACTCCTTCATACCTCGCAACCTCCTGCAGGACATGATCGATGAGGTCATTTGTCCCGTCATGAGGCTGATTCTCACCTGGGTTACACCAGGCTGGGACCAGACTAAATATAACTTCATAGAGTACATGGAATACAATGAGAAAATCAGTAAGGAGGATATAAAGAAGCTCAACAAAAGCTCACCGAACAGCAAAATAAAGCTATAACGGAAGATCAGGAAGGTAAGACATGGGACACCACCTTAATCTGTCTCCTCCTGAGGAATTGCGGAGGTTTGGCCAAGGAGGGTGAACAGGCTTGGTCACGGGAAACGGGAAGCGCCAGAACGTCTCATCACAGAACTGAAGGACAAAAGAAACGAGTTGACTCATGAAAAGGCCAGATTTTCGAAGGAAGATTTCATGACCAAAACAGAAGAACTTCGTGTAAACGTTATAAACGTCCCTGAGAGTGTGGGTAAAGGGTGTAGTCACGTGGAAGAAGAAGAAATCAAGGAACACACGAAGGAATTCAACTGGAGGATCACTAAAATCAGAGATGAAGAATCGATGTTTCAACAAAAAAAGGAATATGTGAAAAAGGAGGGCAAACCAGTGTTGATAAAACATCTGAACAGAATCACGACCTTTAACCCTCTGCTCCTGATCTTTGACGAGACGAAGGGACACGGAAGTTGCGGTGAAGGATATATTCACGGGAATGATGTTGGAGGAGGACAACAAACAACGAGCGAAAGTTTCACTAGAAGACATTATAGCCATTGCATCTAACACTAATCCTAAAGGATTTATATTGCTCAAGGGATATGCAGGAGTGGGCAAAACCACAATATTAAAAAAGATCACCTCTGACTGGGTTCAGAAGGTTGGGTACATTAAAGGCCTTGATTCTTTCGACCTGCTTTTATATGCAGAGTTCAGAGATCGAACTGAGACATTCCTGGAGATTTTGCAGCACTCATTAGGTCATGTTCATCAGTGTTTCAACAACAAAGACTTTGTCCAGGTAGTCCTAGGTCTGAAAAACTTGGTGATCTTGGATGGTTACGATGAGATCAACTCCAGTTCATCTAAGCTGTTCCAAGAAATCTTGTACTTGGCAAAACACCACAAGAACTTGACTGTTATTGTTACGACCAGACCTGAAGCTGAGAAGCAATTAGCTCGTAAACTGGGAATGAGAAATGTAAATGCTGTTCACGTTTGGCTTGTAGGTATTGAAGTCGACAAAAGGACGGAGTTTGTGAGAAAATACTTTCATGGTCTATCTCAGAAGTCTACACCTTTGCAAGGGCTTGAAGGACTGTTGATATACCTCAAGAAAACCGAGCACAAAATGAGTGAGGTGTGGAAACCCCTATAATCTCTCCCTTGTAACAATCCTTTGGATGCTCAAGCCAGAAGTAGTGAGTGGAATCACAACTGAGGCTGAGCTCTACTGGCAAATTTTAGTCTTGTGCCGTTCAAAATTAGAGGAGCGTTTGCAGACGTACGAGAACACGTGTAGCTTTAAAGAAAGTGAACTGCAACACAAAACTGATCAGTTTCTTGAACAACTAAGCTGGGAGTCCCTTTTAGGGCTAAAAAATGATGACATCTATCTTCCCAAGTCAGCCTATGACAACATTAAAGAACTCTGTTACCGTTTGAAAGTGCCAGTCGAAGAAATGGCTGGTGCTTTTCTCAAGAAAGTGACTACTTCGAAAGACTCCCGATACAGTTTTCCTCATAAAGGAAACCAAGAGTTCATGGGTGCTTACAACATCTACAAAAAGGTGACAAAATCAGAAACAGAAAAAGAAAACATAGTTGACATCTTCAACAAGCTCCATGATGGTTCACCCCCTAAATCTTTTGCCAAATATCAAAACTTGCTCATACAAACTCTCAGCATTTTCCATGTTAGTGAAAATCAGCTAGCACAGCCAATCAAAGAAGAAGTACTGAATCTCTTGGAGATGTCAGGGTTAAGAGACAGTGACTCTTGGCTGAAAGTCCTGCACAACCTCAAGTGTGATGACTTCACTCATGAAGTGGATTGTCAAGAGACATAACATGTTCCAGAACAAAATTGTCATTTCAGACTTCTCGTTCGATGCCTACTGTGCGCTCCTCAGAGCCTTGGATACGTCTGTTGCTAACGATAATATCCCCTTCATAATAGATCTAGTGGAGACTCCCTTTTCCCTACATGAACTTCAACAAGATATCACAAAACTTCAGTTCAGAGTCAACCAAACTATTCTCTTAGACCTTTTCAAAGGAGTTGCTCCTGAAATAAATAACTCGCAAGAAAACGCCATTCAAAATCTCCTCTCTAAGTAAGTATCAACATAAATACATATGTAAGTACTTTTGCATTCGTATGACTACTTCTTAGGTAATGGAGAAAGAACAGTGTTATAAAGGAGGGTTGCTGGAATGATGTTGGGGCTGGGGATGAGGTGGGTTTCAGGTGGTCTTCTTAAAAAAAAAAAAAAAAAATAGAATCTATTGAATCTGACAAAATCAAAATTTCAAGCAGGCAGAATCCCCTTCATAGTCCCCAGAAACTGATCTCACCATCTCTATATCATCAATTTTCAGTTCCTCTTCTCCATCTCTCTCTCCTCTATGTTTCTCCCAGTGTGATCTTTTCTCCATCCAAGTCCTTCAAGTCTTGAGAGAGTTTAAGTCTCATCACCAGCATCTCTTTTATCTTGATAAGCACCACTATAATCATTAGTCCATCATTAGATAATAGGTAGATAAATGTCGTTTGGGATCAATTCCCTTTTCTTCATATTTTCCATTTATTCCTCATCATCAGTTATAATAATAATGACATTATCTCTTCCCTTTTGAATAGCTGCAAGAGGTATGTAGGCATTTGGAGTTCCAAATTCCAGGTGCCTCACACTATGAAAACCCTCTTCGTGAGGCTGCCCAATGAGGACACAATGAACGCCTTCCTGGCCTCTCTAGCAACGACAGCAGAGCTAACAGAATTGAGTGAGTTCAAAACCAAACTAAGAACTTCTATATTTCCTTCATGGAACTGATATTACCTCTCCTTCCTCAGATCATTTCTGCTTCCTTTTGCACTTGTAATTTGGAAGGTAATCCTTCGACCAAAATCCTAGCATATGAAGTAATGTTATGCCCATATGATTCTTCAAGTTGCCTCTGTCACCTTGACCTATATGCAGAGAAACAATTATTTCTCTCACCCACTCATTCAGCTTAAAACATTTCCCTCATCCAGACGTACCTTACAAGCCCTGGTCATCCACTCAATCACGCCATCATAACTGTGCGGCAGCATCTCTCCTGTAATCCCATCAACTCCTGGTGGCCTTCATTTTCCTCAACCTTTCAGTTGCGCCCCCTCGTTCCTTCAACAGTCAATTTTACAAGAATTCTCAACCTTCCACTTCATTATAAGTCTCTACAGCAATCAACCTCTTCCCCTGTTTTTCCTCACTCACAAACTTTCAGTACAGACATTACTCCTTCATGTAGTTGACATTTGCTACATTCGTACCAGCTGAGCCATGAGATATCATTTCCTTGAATTCAAGGTCATTCTCTGTCTCCCCATCAAGGGATTTGCCTCAGTGTCAACATTGGAGAAGTGCTTCACCCAATTCCGGAAGGTATTCAAGGCGTCTCCGTTTACATAAGCGACATCAAGACTGAAGAGGAAGTTGAAAAGGTCCCAAAGATCCTTTGTGGCCTCCGACCACACAGCGAACAAAGGTAATCCCCCCATTCTGTAAACAAGCACCACAACCAAAGCGAGGGAGCCGTTTCAAAGGCAAGCTACTATAAATACTACTACTAATACTAAAACTCCTAGAGGGAGGGAGAAAAAGAGAGGATGCTTTTGTTTCTCCTTTGAGACAGGAGAAGCATGTTCTCAGAAGTAACAGATACATTCTGACTCTCATTCTATCAAGGACTTCAAATGGATTACTATTCATATTTTCATTTGTAGTGGATCTAATGATTTCTATTAGATCAATACCTACCCTCAATCAGACACATTTAATTTGTTTGATACATGTATGTGGTATGTGTATATAACATCGGACACTGGAGGAAGGAGAGATCCCAAAATCCTTTCAATGTGATTTATTGTGAAAACGTTTCAGCACCATCTGTCCCATTTTCAAAGCTCCAAATTAAAAAGAACAACAGAATTAAAATCAGACTCAGATTAAAACATGAAGGAATGTAAAGGGAGCTACAACAGAAGGGAACATTGATTGTCAGGTAGTGCTGAAGGCAAAAGCTGAGTGACAGTCAGCGTCCTTCTTGGTTCCAACAGAAACTCAAGAGAGGTACAGAGGAGTTGACGTGGACTGCGTATTTATTTGGGGAACCAGTTGTCTAATAAAAAGAGTTTCAAGCATTGACAACTGATATTCATTTGGAGCTTTGCCTATTTGTAATTAATATTGTATTTGCATTTTTTCTCATGGGCTCTAATACATGAAATTTCGGGGTTTGATAGTTTACTGCCCATATGATAGCTAACTCCACAATGAGAACCCAATCTTATTTTCAACAGTCTCCAAGTGAAGCCCAAGTATATCCCCCAGGTCACATCTGGGGTAATTAAATATAAGACTCCCAAGGTCATCAAAGGAAGCAGACACTCCATATTTAAACAAAGACTTGATGGTCATTGGATTACAAGGTACAGGCAGTCCCCAGTTAACGGCCGAGGTTCTGTTCCCGACAGTGTGACGATAAGCGAAAATCAGCAATAATACCGCCGATCCATGGTTATCGGCGCCGATAATCATGGAACGGCGCCGATAACTGGAGATTGGTGTCGAAAATCCGGTCATCATCGTCACTTGACAAGCGCCGTAAATCCAGATCGCCGATAACCGGGGACTGTCTGTACAGTATTAGCTTTAGATCGACTGCTGGTAGGTGCTTGCTCATAAGTCTCACTTCTTGATAAAAGTGTCTGTCATAAAAAAGGGGGACACAGCATACAGAGGTAGTTTAGCTCCTGCTGGTATTTCAGATTGTGGGTGGAAGATATTTGGATATTTTTGCAACTGTTTGTTAAAAGAGTTCAGATGGAAAACAGTTATTTATTAAGTATTGGCAGAGACATGATTTCCTCATGAAACGCATTCCATCCGCATTTTAAAATAAATGCCCTGTGGAAGAGAGTAGACAACAAATTTAACTTAAAATTTAAAAAAAACCAATGGATGTAAAAGTTAGAACCCAAACTAGTAAAAGTTCTCTTTCTAAAAACTGTGGTATTAAAATGTTCATCACATCTAAAAACCGACACATCAAGAAAGGGCAGTTTATTTTCATTTTCACATTCGGTTTTGAACTTAATACTTGGATGCATTTCATTGGCAAATTCAGGGAATTCGTCTACCCGACCTTTATTTCTAAGTAATAGGAACGTGTCGTCAACATATCTGCTACAAAAAAAGAGGGTGACAAACCACAGGACAGTTGTCTAGCAACCGCTCCTCCAGGGAGCACATAAAAATATTAGCAAAAAGAACTGGTTCCCCAACTAAATACTCAGTTCACATCAACTCCTCTGTACCTCTCCTGAGTTTCTATTGGAACCAAGAAGGACCCTGACTGCCACTCGGCTTTTGCCTTCAGCACTACCCGACAATCACTGTTCCCTTTACATTCCTTCATGTTAAAAATCACTTTTTATTATGTTTTAATATGAGTCTATTTTTAACTCTTTTGTTCTTTTTAATTTGTAGCTTTGAAAATAGGACATATATGGTCCTGAAACGTCAGCACAATGCAGTATAATCACATAGAAAGGATTTTGGGATCTCTCCTTCCTCCGATGTCCGATGCTGTTTGCCAGGTTTTAAGCAACCACCTCCAACTTTAGTGTATACATATATATATATATATATATATATATATATATATATATATGTGTGTGTGTATATGTATGTATGTATGAATGTATGTATGTATGTGTGCATGTATGTATATATACATAATATATATATATATACTGTATATATATGTATGTATGTATATATAAACTTTATTACATACACAATTGTTCTGTGCATCAGTAGAATTACTAACAGGACCCCATTTAAACTTTTGTTTCCTTGCTACTGTGGAGTGTACAGTTTTTCTTGATGTGCTGTCTTCAAAGCCAGCCGTTTCCGGTGTTCCCTGCCATTGTGTTGTTAGCGCATGTTATGAAGGTGTTCTCTACAACCAGTCTGTCCTTTTTGTTGGTGTTCCTGTACAGAAAACTCATATTTTCCCAGTCTATTTTGTGGTCATTTTCCCTACAATGTATGTGTGTGTGTGTGTGTGTATCTAGCAGAGATATTTATTCAGGTAAAGTTGAAAGCTTTCTAGGCCCAACTGTCCTCACTGACAAGTATCCGTAGCTATGGCAGATACTTGACAATGAGAACAGCTGGTCCTAGAGAGCTTGTAACTTTTCCTCAATAAATACCTCCACTATATACCATTCAGTTTCAATGAGGTCCTTCTAGTAATTGAATTATTACACAGAACAATTGCATAAGTGATAAAATTAATATATATAGATATGTGCGTGTGTGAGTGTGCGCACATGTACGTATGCATACATGTATACAACATATTTAATCTAAATATTGTTTTATTCGTTCAATTTTGATACCATCTACTAAACCCGTATATAGTCATGTATTCAGGCAATTTATATATCATCTACTGAATCCCTATCTATTGCAGTACTGTACATTTTCAAGAAAAAAAAACACACACACGAAACCAGTATAATGGAAATAGTAAATACAAGTTACTACTGAAAATGATACAAAAATCAATTTCCCCAGTGACTGGCTAGAAAGCCTAAATTTCACCACATTTCCTCCTATATTCCCCAACACAGATCTTTCCCTGTCCTCTCCTTTCCTCGATGTTCCCTGGGCGAAAAGGGACTTCACAGACTCCTGGACTCCCTCGCCGGATTCACAGTGAAAGTGTGGATCCATTTGCCAGAGGAAATAGAACCAGAGATTGACGTCAGTGTGTATATGTCTACAAAAGCTGAGGAACTGACTCGGTGTCATTATGGTATCAAGTGGTGAGTTTGTTATCAGACTATGTCCGAATTCTCTTTTCATTTACTTTGGTCTTACAAGTTTTTTGTGGGGAGGGGAGGGTGGCTTCTGCTTTCACTCTGTTTCACCTACTACTACCTTCTGTTACTTCTTACAAATGAACACCATGTTCTAGGAAAGCTTGAATTTCTTCAAGTCAGTGGGCCCTGAATATAACAACAACAATAATAATAATAATAATAATAATAATAATAATAATAATAATAATAATAATAATAATAATGTTTCTGTTCATTTTTGTTTCACCCTTACAGTGCTTACATCTCTGAGGTCATTATTATTTGTTGTCAGTATTATTTCCTTTGTTTCTTTATTATTTCCGTTTCATCGTTTATTCTTCATTTCTCAATTTCCTTTTCTGTACTAAAGCACGTGTTGCAGGTTGGTTAGTACTAATAATAATAATAATAATAATAATAATAATAATAATAATAATAATGTTTACTGGTTTGCTCTTTTTAATAATTGATTTACCTTACATGAATTGCCCCATTATGTCTTGTATCTACATAATTTTGTTTTTTCTGTAGATCTGTTCAGTCATTCTACAAAACTGGTAAGGAAGTCTTTTTCTCGCTGAATTCATCTTTTCTCATTGGCAGGGTTAATGATGCAGAGATGTTCAAGCTTCAGTAAACCTCCTGGACACGAAGAGGTTCCAGGTGCACACATGTTCAGGCTTCAGTAAAACCTCCTACTCGAAAATAATAGATGAAAAAACATGAAATGCACAAATTTGAAGTACCGTATTTATTTAGTGAACCTGAAGCAACATGAGGTAACACTCTCAACAAGGTAAAATCCTATCTTGAATTCCCCGGAAGACAACGATGCCGCCCAGATGTTTGGTCACCTAGGCACTGGCTACCAATCCCCCTATTCATCGAATACCTTGAATCCTAAAAATAAAATCAACGAGACCAAGATACTGGTTAAACAATAGCTGTGTAGAATCAAGATATAAAAATTTTCATTAAGTGAACAGCACAGTTAATTAAAGGATCTCATAAAATATTAAAAATTGATTGATAAAGGATTCAGGATATGAGTTTATTTTTAAGGTTTGATGAAAGTGCACTAAAGTAATAGGGCAACTTCAAAGTCTTGCTCGGTGTGCCAAACAGAACGAGACCTACTTCAGAGAATGCCTTGCACTGGTTTGTTCAGCTGAGAAATCCATTAATGTTCAATAACGCATCCAACAGTCACCAAAATTGATACCATCTTGATCAGCAGCTTCCTTGGACGTAGCAAAGGAACCCATGTCCAGCCCATCAGTAATTACGAAAGAAGGGGTGATTAACATGAAATCTCACAGGAATCTCATGGTAAAAAAATCAGTACTGTAAAACAGGAGACGACACGAAGTACTGAAAGTACGATTCACGTCAGAAAATGAGGCATGGTGTCTACATCTCGAAGTGTGCCACATCTAATATGGTAGCACGGGAAAAAGTAAGCGTAGCATGGCAACTGATAAGTACAAAAGTCTGCTACGTTGATGTCCGTTAATCCTTCCTTCAAGAACCAGTTACGAACATGTTTTGCTTCTGGCCCCCCCCAAAATAAGGCAACAGAGCTTTCCAGGCAACAAAATTTTCTAAGTAAAAGTTTTCCAAGCAACAAAGCTAATTAATAAAGCTTTCCAAGTAACAAAGCTTTCCAAGCAACAAAGCTTTCTAGGTACCAGTTTTCCAAGTAACAAAGCCTTCCAAGCAACAAAGCTTTAAAAGGAACAAAATTTCCCAAGTAACAAAGCTTTCCAAGAAAGAAAGCTTACTAAGTAACATAGTTTTCCAAGTAACAAAACTTTCCCAATAACAATGCACTTCAAGTAATAAAGCTTTTCAAGCACATACATCCATCTATCTATATGTATGTATACACACACACACATATATATATATATATATATATATATATATATATATATATATATATATATATATATATATATATATATATATATATATATATATATATATATATATATTACTCACAACAGCATTACAACATCTAAGTCCTTAAACACTTAAATACTTATGTTAAGACCAGCAATGACATCAGCTGCAGACCTTTAAGTAAAATGCTTTCGTTGAATACTTACCATTGACCAGAAATGAAAGTTTCAGTTTATTACAAAATTTCTGAAAGAACAAACTAAGTCACTAAAAAGTGAATTACATTAAATTCTAAATTTTAATTCAAAAGTTAACGTACGTCAACTTTCGTAATTGGCCAGACTATTATTATTATTATTATTATTATTATTATTATTATTATTATTATTATTATTATTATTATTATTATTATTATTATTATTCAGTACATGAACCCTATTCATATGGAACAAGCCCCAAAAAGGGGCCACTGACTCAAAAATTAAACTTCCAAAGAATGTGGTGTTCATTAGGAAGTAAGAGAAGGTAAAGGGAAATATTATTATTATTATTATTATTATTATTATTATTATTATCCAGAAGATAAAACCTATTCACATGGAAGAAGCCCTCAGAGGACATGGACTTGAAATTCAAGTTTCCTAAGAATGTGGTGCTCATTAGGAAGTAAAAGAAGGTAAAGGGAAATACACAGAACAGATCTCACCTATTAAAAAGAAAAAATCAATTAATAAATAGATAAAACTGTATTAACTTGCAAGGAGAACAGCGCCCTTACTACCTGAAAGAGAATCGTGTCAAGAGGTTGGTTTTTTTGGTAAAAACAAATATCATTGGTTTGGTTGAGCGGGAGAAAATTGGGGAAAACCGAAGTGGAACCTCACCTCTTCAGCCAAATTGGTTATTCAGCCAAAACTGGAGTGTAGCCTTTGTTTTGCAGCCTCAGCAATGTCAGAAAATCCAGTCTTGAGTTCCAGAGACTCTGGAAAAGATAACTTTATCAAAACACAAGTGTAAAGAATCACGGTGAATAAATTTATCATTTTGCTTCCCTGAAAAAGTGGGCTAACTTTAAGAAAAGTCTATTTAGTAACAATAAAAATGTAAGACCTCGCAAAAATTATTATATTTAATAATAAATAGAGTAAGATTTCACAAAAATCATTATACTGAATATCCAAAACGAGAATTTCACAAAAATCATTATATTTCTATTAAAAAGTAAGACTTCACAAAAATCATTACGTTAATAGTTTGAAAAGTAAGACCTCACAAAAATCATTACAGTTAATATTTAAAATAAGAAAGATTTCACAAAAATCATTGTATTTAATAACAATAATGATAACAGAGTAAGTTTTCACAAAAATCATTATATTTAATGTCAAAACAAATGAGACTTCACAAAAATCATTATATTTAATACCTAAAACAATAATATTCCACAAAAATCATTTAATATTTAAAACAAGTACAATTTCACGAAAATCATTTCTATATTTAAAAATAAACAAAGTGGATTTCATAAAAAATCATTAAATTTAATATTAAATAAAGTAGGATTTCACAAAAATCATTATATCTAATATTCAAAACAAAAATCATTCAATATAAAAAAAAAGGTACGATTTCACAAAACTGTTACAACTGATGTCGGCAGCGACTCAAAACCATAAAAAATGACATTTTTATAATAAAATCAAGTTTTACATTTGCTTACCAAATAATTACAAGATCATAGCCCTCCCTCCTCCCCTCTCAAGGACATAGAGCATAAACGAATTGATATACTTAGCTACATTGTACCTATTCTTCCCCGTAAGTGGGCAGGGCAGTATACCTACACCCAAAACAAAAGAGCGCTACCACGAATTTTGAATTTTGAGCTGCGGCATAAAGTAAAAAATATAGCTATGTAATTATTTGGTAAGTTACTTACCAAATGACTGGATTCACAGGTATCACAGGTAACAATAAGTAGTAACGGGTATTTCAAAGAGTGACGTCATAGTACAGCTACCACCCTGCTTACGAACATTCAGAGATACAAACAAAGGGCATCACAAATTAAAATTGTGTTCAATTTTAATTTGCGTGACTATTCTGTGCATACAGTACTGTATGTACAGTGTACTGTATTTTAGATTGAAAAGTACAGTACTGTACTGTACTGACTTTATATCATACTACTTGAATAGACATGAAGAGTACAGTAACCAACATACAAATCACTCAACATAACTTGTTTGCAAGTAGGGTGGTGTCTGTATCTTCAAACTATCAATGTTGAATTTTTTCAGTTTTGATATAAAACAAAGGCCTCTATTTAACATGCATCTTGATAAAAGAACAACAAAAGGTTTTCATAACCACAAGAATGGTGAGGTCATTGTAACCATGGACAAAATTACAAGTATCTAAACGTCTTCAGTAAAAGTAATTCTAATAAAAACATAAATGTGGGCACAAACAGTTTAATCATTAAAGATTCAAAGATCTAATGATTAACTATCTGAAATATATGGAATGGAATATAGAATTTTGGCCAAAGGCCAAGCCCTACGACCCATGAGGTCATTCAGTGCCTGGAAGGGAAATAATTACCA
Organism: Macrobrachium rosenbergii; assembly: GCF_040412425.1. NCBI lineage: Eukaryota > Metazoa > Arthropoda > Malacostraca > Decapoda > Palaemonidae > Macrobrachium > Macrobrachium rosenbergii. The sequence goes on from NC_089743.1 coordinate 92,474,449, forward strand.
GTAAGAAGGTTTGGAAGGTGTAACAGGAGGAAAACCTTGCAGTTGCACTATGAAGCAATTGTCAGGAGAGGGTTAAGGAAAGAAAGAAAATATGAACGGAGGTACAGTAAAAGGAATGAAAGGAGTTGTACCTCTGGCCGAAGGCACGATGCAAAGGCTCCTACGTAATGCCTAACTGAGATTCAACTGTTGGTTCCTGCACTCAACAACCAGTCTTCATCTACAAGGTTGTTCATCGCCTAATGTTTATGTATTTCATTCTCAATTTTATTCACCTCTTATTTCAGTCCTGTGTTTTCATGGTGTCATTGTTTTCATATATTATTAAACTTGTACACTTTTTGTCTTATTTATGACAAAATATACACAATTGTTCTTTTACCCACGAAGATGCAATGCATTGCTACTCTATTACAGTTCAACTTGTATTGTAATATTTTACTTATGTTTTCATTTATATATTTGTTTATTTGTTAATTTATATTTTTCTAATAACCAATCTCCTCTTTCTGTATTTTCCATTACCTTCTATTGCTTCTTTAGAACGAACACAATACAATTCTTTGGAAGCTCAAGTTTCCAGTCAATGGCCCCTGTGGTGGGCTTGTCCCACATGTTTATGGTTTATCTTCTGAATAATTATAAAAATAACAATAATTTCAGCCTTGAGAATGCATCGGCCTTAGAATAAACATCGTGCTATCAAAATGCCTTTCTCTGGAAGCCTGCATTGCGATTGCAGACAATGAAAGGTACGGTACAACAAAGAAATTTGAGATACGTGATGGCGTTCCTCAAGGATCAGTGCATATTCCTTTATTCTAACCACAGTGATGATTGATATAATTATTATTACTGTATTATGAACCCTACTCACATGGAACAAGCCCACCGCAGGGCCACTGACTTGAAGTTCAAGCTTCCAAAGAATACGGTGTTCATTTGAAAGTAGCAAAGGAAGGTAATGGGAAATACCGAAAGAGGAGATCAGTTTTTAGAAAAACAGATAAATTAACAAATTAATAAATAAAAATGTAAGTAAAATATTAAAATATACGTTGAATTGTATTACAGTAGTAATGCACTGCATGTTTGCTTGAACTTCTAAAGTTCTAATTGCACGGCATCCTCAGGGAGGCTGTCCCACAGTCCAATGGCAGATACCACACAGGAACACAAAAAGGAACGGAAAAATACAGAGGAAAAGTTCAGAAGATGGAAAAGTGGGATAGAGAAAGGAGGAAATCTAGGCCAAAGGCCAAGCACTGGGACCGATGAGGTCATACTGTGCTGAAAGGGAAACTGAGAGTAAGAATGTTTTAAAGGTGTAACAGGAAGAAAACCTCGTGCTTGCACCATGAAAGAATTGTCAGAAGAGGGTGGAAAGTAAGATGGAAGAAAGATATAACGTAGGCACAGCAAGAGGAATGAAAGGGGTTGCAGATAGGGGGCCAAAAGGACGCTGCAAAGAACCTTAGGAGGAAGGACCCGGGGCAAATAAGAATTCCGGCAGAAAGTGTGCACGACATACCAGCACAGAAAGAACCCAACACCCGTCTCGACCCATAAACTGAAACCTTGACGTTAAAGCGTCAATGATGGTGATGATTGATGATTCTGATAATGGTCAGTTACACAGAGGTCACACTGACACTGAAAGGCAGAGTAAACAGTAGCACTTTTCTGGATTCCTCCGAAGCAGTGCAGAACCAACAAGGAAGCCTCTATGTGTATAGTGAGTCAAAAAAACAAGACACTATGAGAGAGAGAGAGAATGGAATGGAATGGTCGATAGAATTCAGGCCACAGGCCAAGCACTGGAACTTATGAGGTCATTCAGTGCCGAAAGGTTTGCAAGGTGTAACTGAAGGGAAACCTCACTGTTGCACTATGAAATAATTGATAGGAGAGGGTGGAAAGAAAGATATAAGAAAGGGAATGTGAACAGAGGTACAGAAAAAGGAATGCCAGCGGGTTGAGATAAAGGCAGGGGAGAGGCCAGCAAAAACTAAAAAACTGAACACCTTTTATTCTATATTAAAAATCTACAACACAAAACCTGTCTCACCTGAAACAGAAGAAGAACCGCTAAAATGGGAAAAGCAGCAAAGCACAAACGAACAGCTGAGCTTACGGAGAGAGGGATTTTGCACTTGGCTAAAGCAATGGTAACACTACAAATACTAGATAATGAACTTTTAATAGCAGAAAATTACTGCAATTAGTCGCAACTCAAAGGAATAATCTCAAGAAATTTGGAACAACCAATTCTGCAACGGTTTCGTTCAGGTAACTGAACGCGTTCTGGAACTTGGTACACGCTACACTATTATTATCATTATCATTACTCAGAAGACGATCCCCAATCATAGGGAACAAGCCCAAAATAGGGGACACGACTTGAAATCCAAACTTCCAAAGAATATGGTGTTCATTTGGAAGAAGCACCAAAAGGTAATAGGAAACACAGAAAGACGAAATCAGTTATTAGAAAAGAAAAACTAATTAACACCTTAATAAATAAATATCTAAAAATGTAAGTAAATTATAAAATACAAGGAGAATTGCTCCAAGGTAGTAATGCATTGCATCTTCACCTGAACTTCTGAGGTCCCAATTCCACAACAATTGGAGGTGTGCTTTTGTTCTAGCGAAGGCCTCATACACAAGCATTGCAAAAATGTTCTGGAACATTATGACATGAAACAAGATAATTGTTGGGATCAGAAAAAACATCAGTGATGGTAAACTACTCGGTAAGCTAATGGACACATTCAAAAAACAATCCGTTCAACTGTAGTTCCGTTGACTCTTTAAGGATTAGTACACCATATTACTCGCAGTTCATTTTTGGGAAGTAGAGAGGGTTTGTGGACAGTAACAAAATACACAATTTAGGCCAAGCTCTGGGAGCTAAGGAAGACAGAATATAGAATCCAAAGGCCAAGCGCTGGTTCAACACTGAAATGGAAATTGACACTAACAAGGTCTGAAAGGTGTAACAGGAGGAAAACCTCGCAGTTACACTATGAAACAATTGTTAGGAGACGGTGGAAAGTAAGATGGAAGATAGAATATGAATGGAGGTACAGTAAAAGGAATGAAAGGGGTTGCAGCTAGGGGCTGAAGGGACACTGCAAAGAAGCTTAAGCAATGCCTACTGTGCATCACATGAGGTGTAATGATGGCCCTAACCCCCTATGGGGGATATAATAATTTGAGATACCAATATCTGTGGCTTCTACTTGTCGAGAACTAACAGTGAGCTCCAAAATTCAAGTCATAACTAACAATGACATTTAGCCTCTTCAGGTTGCAACCACATTCTGCAGTAAAACTGCAGAAGCAATTACTGGGAAAAATATTCAGTGTAATGAAAATGTAAAAAATTACCAACATATACATACAATCAAACCTCAGATTTCGTATGCCATCGTCTTCGTACGATTCGGTTTTCATTGACTTTTTGTCAAAATACTGGAAATGCTCCATCCCAGGCCCACCATGTGACTCAGCCACTCATCAAGCACCTGAACAAAACATCCCATGCATTCTCATGACCCAGTCTGCCTTTGTTTCCCACTGAGTGAGCATCACCCAAAGCATTCATTGCTTTTGGTGGTTTTTGACTGAGTGCAACTGGTAGCCACCATGGGGCCAAAGAAAGTTTCGAGTGCCAGCCCTTCCACAAAGAAGACGAGAGACACGTCTGAATCCAAGAAAGAACTCGTAGAAAAGTTCAAAAGTGGCGTGTGCAACCACTGAAGAGCTGCAAGACCTTCAACTGGGACAGCAACAGATGGCAGATGAGGAATCTGAGGAGGAGGAGGAGGAGGAGGAGGAAGAGAGAGGGGGATAATAAGCCTTCTTCAGTGATTAAGGACATGTGTGCAAAGTGGAGCGAGTTGCAACGTTTTCCGGAGAAATATCACCCTAACAAAGCTGTTGCAAGCCGTGTCTGCAACACGTTCAATGACAACGCCATTTTAGGCAAATATAACAAATTTTTAATTACTGTAATTTGTATTTTCCATAAGTCTTCAATAAAAGTAAGAGTGACGTTAAACATTCCTTTATCCATTTCATTAGTCATTTATATTTATTTCTCACTGTTTTCTGTATGTAAAACTACATTTATTCTCTATAAATTTTTTTTTTTAGTATCTGGAATGGATTACTCATGGGAATTATTGCTTCCATTTTCATAGATACAGACTTCATCAGACTTTCTGGAACCGATTACATATGAAATCCAAGATTCCACTGTACTTTGGAATCCTGACAAAAGGTGCGAATATGTCCGGTACAGTAAAGTTGAAATTACCATTTCATAAAGAAACAGTACAAAATTAAGGTCCATTACATGAACATCCATATCCTCATTTGCCCAATACCAATCTACTAATTTATGGTGTGACTGAGGAGTGAACAACAGGGAAAGAGGAACAAAGAAAGCACAAGGCCTGTACCAACACAAAGCAGCAACTTGATCCCCCACAACCAGGTCAAGAAAAAGAGCAAAAATAATACTCCCTTCACAGAACTGTTTCACGTACAGTCCTTTCATCTTCAAAAGGCTTATTAAGTAAACCATTCAACACCTACAGGTAAAACGAGCGAGGTGGTATACCTTCCACAATAAATTCTTTCCCTAACACCCTCACCATACTCACCACTGCTTTGTCAGCTGAAAGAAATTTCTCAGTCTTCAAAAGGTAGTTCTGAATTCTTGTGTGGTCACTAAATTCAACGTCCAATGGGACATTCAGAAGATGAACCCTGTTCATATGGAACAACCCCACAGGGGCCTTCGACTTGAAATTCAAGCTTCCAAAGTGGCAGGAGAGCAGTACAGAGACAAGAAATCACCTCAACGTTAACCACACTTACCACAGCAACCCGTATGTCAGTACGTCTCGTATGCATTATAACCCCTTTCAGGATGTGCTGATCATCTCGTAGACATCCAGTGAAGTAAGGGTACTTGTTGAAGGAGAGCCTTGGGGGCTTCTGTAGGAAATCAGCCAACATACAAGAATTGGCCCACAACCAATCTTGCAAGGATGTGCAGCTGCCAGAAATGGACATCATCTGAAATTAAAATATAGTTTAAGTCCCTTCATAATGAAATGCAAACTTGAGTAACATTCAAACTCAGCAACAAACAGAAGTTCTAATTCCTTTTTGTGTGTTAAACTAAATCTTATGCAAGCAATAATGTATAAATACCACTGCACAAAGGAGAGAGAGAGAAACAGAATTCTGTTTAATTGATGACACTTGGTAAATCTATGAATGATATAAGAATAGCTTCCTAATACAGCACAATAAATAAAAACCATATTAGCTACAGTTGGCAATACAAATATACTATATATCTGAACACTAAAAGTAATAGTTCCACAGTCAACCTTACCCATTTTAGTTCACAGCTTGAATAAAAGTAAAGTTGACAAAAAACCACAAAATAAATGTGCATGACTTTTTCATATAGTTTAATACTTAAGCATACAAAAGTATAGTACAGTATAGTGAAAGATTTAGATTCATTTCAAATGAACCCGTAATCAACAAAAAGTAAGTATACCTTAGTTTTACCCGACCACAAACCTGCAACATATACATGGGTTATGTCTCCTGCGTGTGAAAGCATTTACCTCATTTAGAAGACTTTCTAGGCATCAAATGAAAAATATCTATGCCCTCTCAGGCAATTCATTTAGCCATTTATGTTCTACTGTAAAGCCGTGAAGACATCTTATATAACTAAACATAGGAGAAGAACTTATCTTTAGATGAAATCACACAGCAGGTACCCAAAGAATCAAGTGATTCCGTCAGCCTACAAGAGAACAAAATGCTCCCCACAAAACTGGCAAATGCAGACACTTCATTTGGAATTGTTACATGCACGCTATTCTTCATACATGCCTCTACTTGGGAACTTGATTCAAAGGTAAAACAGCTTTTCAGGAAGTTATATCATTCTAGAGTGCAACACTGTATGCAACCTGGAATCTTTATAAAACGAACATTAACCTTCAAAAACTCACGATCATAAAGATGACTACTAAAGCTATGATAGTTGAAAAGATCTTTGCAATATCGTAGTCTATGGCATCATTAAGGGTGTCTTACTCACAAAGGATATGACAAATCTAGTAAGGCCATCTACAGTACAGCGGTCTTTGGATACCCAAATTCTGAATACAATAGCACCCCAACTTTACTTGAATATTTTCCAGATATCTTACAGAAAACTGAATTCCACACACAGGCAGTCCCCGGTTTACGACGGGTCCGGCTTATGACGTTCCGAGGTTACGACGCTTTTCAAATATATTCATCAGAAATTATTTCCCGGTTTACGACGCATGTTCTGGGGTTACGACACGTCGTACACCGATCCGACGGAGGAAATATGGCTCCAAAACGGCAGAATAATCAAAATTTGGAGGTTTTTTGATGAAAAACTCAATGAAATGCAGTTTACATCGTTTTCAATACACCCAAAGCATTAAAAGTAAGGTTTTCTTAGGATTTTTGACGATTTTCGATGATTTTTTGGTTTACGACGATTTTCAGTTTACGAGGCGGCGGAAAAACGGAACCCCCGTCGTAAACCGGGGACTGCCTGTACCTAGTAACCTGAACTGCGCACCTATCATTCAACTGAAGAGATATATTTAAAAATTAATCATGTCTAAAATGTCAGCATAGCGAAAAATAATGATAAAACTCTACCTAACTACAGAAATCTGTTAGGTCAAGATATCACTATAGCGTCCATTTATTTCCAACATCCCAATACAGTCGAAGTGAATGGTTGAAGAGGAAATCAACAGTACTGTAAACCCCTAAATACCTTCTGCAATAAATTCTTTCTCTGACAGCCTCACAATACAGACCACTGGTTGTCAGATGAAAGATGAAGAAAATTTCTCAGTCTTCAGAAAGTAGTTCTGAACGTGGTCACTAAATTCAGTGTCCAAAAGGACATTCAGAAGATGAATCATATTCAACAGGAACAAGCCCACAGGGGCCACTGACTTGAAATTCAAGCTTCCAAAGTGGCAAGAGACACGAAATCGCCTCAATGTTAACCAAACTTACCAATGCGACCCAAATGTCAGCATCTCTCGTAAGCATTGTAAACCCTTTTCAGGATGTGCCAGTCATCTTATAGACATCCCACGAAGTAAAGATACTTGTCAAAGGAGAGCCTTGAGGTTCCTGTAGGAAATCAGCCAACACACAGGAATCAGCAAACAACCAACTCAGCAACAGTGTGCAGCTGCCAGAAATGGCCATCACCTGAAATTAAAATGTACTTTTAGTCCCTTTATAATGAAATGCAAGCTTGAGTAACCTTCACTCTTAGCAACAAAGAGAAGTTCTAATTTCATTATTTAAAGTAAAACTAAATCTTGAGAAAGCTATGATGTATAAATACCCAATGTGCAAAGGGGAGAGAGAAACAGAATTCAGTTTGGCTGATGACACTTGGTAAATCTATAAATCATATAAGAACAGCCTCTTATCACTTTGAATGAAAACCATATTAGCTCAGTTAGCAATTCAAATGTACCACAGGTACATATCTGAACAGTAAAAGCGATAGTTCCACAATAAACCCTTATCCATTTTAGTTGATACAAAAGAAAAAATAAATGTTCAAGTCCTTTCATATGGTTTAATAACTAAAGTACACAAAAGTATAGTACAGTACCACCCTTTGTGTCTTCCTACACCAACAAATAAAGTCACGAGAAAAATTTAGATTCATTTCAAATAAATCCACAATCAGCAAACTTGTAATAGAGACACAGGTTATGTCTCTTGCACGTGAGAGCAGATGCCTCGTTCTAGAGACATTCCTGGCATCAAAAGGACAGTATCTTTGCCCTCTTTTTTCCATTTATATATTACTGTAACACTATCAAGACTTTATACAACTGAACATATGGAAAGAACTTCTCTTCAGATGAAGCCACACATCAGGTCCGCAAGTATTTTGATAGGTACCAAAGTCTGTTAAGTAACACAGAACCGAAGTTATAGCCAGCACTTGAATATTTTTTAGATATCTTGCAGCTAACAGCATTTCCACATGGCTCCTACTGTAAACTAACCTATCATTCAATTCAAGAGATTCATTTAAAAATGCATCATGTTTACAATGATAGCATAGCAAAAAATAATGTTAATAATGTACACGGTAAGTACAGACCTCTGGTAAGTTAAGTACTACCTGTATTGCTATGCCCATTAATTTAAGCATTCCAAAACAGTTGAACTGAATTGATTGGACAAGAAATCAACAATACAGTAAACCACTTCATGCCATCCATAATATATTCATTCTCCAACAGCCTCACAATACTGGCCATTTGTTGTCAGATGAAGGGCATTGCTCAATCTTTATAGGCAATTCTGAATTTTTGTGTGGTCACTAAATACAGTGTCAAAAAGGACGTCCAGTGGAACAGTGGAACAGAGTATAAAATTTAAGCCAAAGCCCAAGCACTAAGACCTATTGGGTCACTTAATGCTGAAAAGGAAACTGAGAGTCAAGAGATTTTCAAGTTGGAACAGTAGGAAAACCTTGCAGTTGCACTAAGTAACAATTGTCATGAGAGGGTGGAAAGTAAGATGGAAGAAAAGAGAAAATGAATAGAGGTAAAGTCAAAGAAATGAAAGGGGCTGCAGCTACGGACCTTAAATAATGCCTACAGCGCACCATGAAAGGTGCACTGACAGCACTACATCCTAGGGGGAAGGAGGTTCAGTGGCAAGAGAACAGTACGGAGACAAGGAAGAGCCTCACTGTTAACCAAACTTACCGTAGCAACCCCTACGTCAGCATCTCTCACATAGGCACTGCAAATCCTTTTTCAGGATGTGCTGATCATCTCATAGACATCCTACAAAGTAATGGTACTTGTTGAAGGAGTGCCTTAGGGTTCCCGTAGGAAATCAGCCAACAACCAACACTGCAACGGTGTGCAGCTGCCAGAAATGGACGTCATCTGAAATTAATATATAGTTTACCGTAAGTCCCTTTATAATGAAATGCAAGCTTGGGTAACCTTCAAACTAAGCAACAAAGAGAAGTTCAAATTCAAGTTTTTTATGTAAGACTAAATCTTAAGCAAGTAATGGTGTATACTGTAAATACCCATTAAATATAGGGGAGAAGAATACACTTCAACTGAGGCCACTTGGTACGTCTGTTAACCATACGAGAACGGTCTCCTAACACTCATGCTGACGAATACTGTACTCCTTCATATAATGCGATGGTTTTGTATTCCTGTAAGAACAGAAGATCATACATAAATAAAATAAAATAAATCTCTTTCACATTTACCAGCAAATAAATGTTTATGATACGTTTGCTTTGGGTGTTAACATATCAAAACACCCCATTCTAGGGTTCTAAGGTACATATATCACCATCTTAAATCTGTGCTTTCAAAACTTCGGTAAAACTGCAAGGGTTCAATACACTTCGTACATCAGCTGTGGCCAGCACAAAAGCAGATCAAGGAGAAATTTCAACAGGGACAAATCCTACTCTAACCTTAAAACTTGATGTAAGCACAACTATTCTGCAGTATTATCAACATTTGTTTTATTTTACTTTAAACCATTACTGTATTTTGAACTTGAAAATATAATCTTCCTGTTTTGATGTGTGCTTTCAACATTTCTGACAATCATTCTGTTTGCAAATGATTACTTTGGGAGGTAGTGGTCACTACCCTTATATTCCACAACTTGGGAGACCACAGTGGGAAAGTGGGTTTTTTGGGAGGGGTAAAACACAATATAAGTGAAACACAAGGAGCTTATTCACACCGATAGCTCTTACTCGGATAAGGGTAAGTTTCTGGAATGTTTTCAAACTAATATCATGCACTTGGGTAATGACTTGGTGTCCCAGGTTAGCCATTTACTAACAAAACCAACATCAGAAACATTCAAAACACATCAAAATACAGAAACAGGATATTTTTAAACCCAGAATGTGATGCTGGTTCAAAGCAAAACTTTACCAAGTTCCGCTCCAGTTTTATTGCGTTCTTTATTTTGGTCAAATAAAGAGCACAAGAAAACTGGAGCAAAACTGAAGACTACTACTGGTTCTCACCAGTTGCTGACCAGATTATTTGCAGCATTTTGTTTAAGCTTTTGTTCATGTTTCTGATGTTTACCATTTTTTTTTATGTACATCCCCGTGGGACTGGTACTAGACACGGTGCCCATTTTGCACGTAAAGGAGTACTGTAGTTACCAAACCAAAGGGACCTAGGGTAGTCACAGCTCCCCGGGGCAGGTTAGACTAGCCTAGGAAGGCTACAACAGGCTGGCCAACATAGATTTGGGATGCCCTCCTACCAAAATTTTGACCGAGGTAATAGGAAAAACTGAAGACTTCTACCACGGACTGGTCCGCGCCAGTCGCCAACCTGATTATTTACTAGGGTAGTTGGATGAACAACAGGAGCAGGCTCTTACACTAACTCCGAGCAGAAGCTTAGTCCATGTTTCTGACGTTTAGTATTACTTGGGGGTCTGGGGAAGGTGAAGCAACCCCCACCCCTGCCAGGTCAGGGAGGTAAGGTCACGACACAGCATTCTGGGAAATGTTAGGTTTGTTTTAGCCGGCAGAACCTGCGTCCATCATTCTGAACTGGCCCCAACTTCTGTTCAAATAAACTTTCATTTATTTTTGTATTACTTCCTTTTGTCTGTGTTTTTGTTTATTTATATTTATATTTATTATCTTTAGTTTATGGATTTGTTTATTTTATAGTTACTACCTTCTGTTTTTGTTTGTTTCTATTGTTACTTCCTTTTGTTTATGGTTTTGTTTATTTTATATTTATTACCTTTTGTTCATGTTTTTTTTAGTTTGATAGTTACTACCTATTGTTTATGGTTCTGCTTTCATCCCAAAGGTTCTGGTACTAGACATGACACCCCTTAGACGCGTAAGTTGGTAGTTACTGAACCAGAGGGCCTAGGCTAGCCACAGCTCATGGGTCAGGTCAGGCTACCCAGGTAGGCTACGACATGTCAGTTAGAACAGCCACAGCTACAGGAGGTAGGCCAGACTTCCCAAGTAGGCTAGGACAGGTCAGTTAGGCTAGCCACAGCTATCGGAGGTAGGCCAGACAACCTAGGTAGGCTACAACAGGTCTAGGTAGGCTACAACAGGTCAGTTAGGCTAGCCACAGCTCCCTGGGTCAGGTTACCCAGGTAGGCTACGACAGGTCAGTTAGAATAGCCACAGCTCCCAGAGGAAGACCAGGCTAGCCACAGCTCCCTGGGTCAGGTTACCCAGGTAGGCGACGACAGGTCAGTTAGAATAGCCACAGCTCCCAGAGGAAGACCAGGCTAGCCACAGCTCCCTGGGTCAGGCGAGGCTACCCAGGCAGGCTACGACAGGTCAGTTAGGCTAGCCACAGCTCCCTGGGTCAGGTTACCCAGGTAGGCTACAACAGGTCAGTTAGAATAGCCGCAGCTCCCAGAGGAAGACCAGGCTAGCCACAGCTCCCTGGGTCAGGCGAGGCTACCCAGGCAGGCTACGACAGGTCAGTTAGGCTAGCCACAGCTCCCTGGGTCAGGGTACCCAGGTAGGCAACGACAGGTCAGTTAGAATAGCCGCAGCTCCCAGAGGAAGACCAGGCTAGCCACAGCTCCCTGGGTCAGGTCAGGCTAGCCACAGCTCCCCGGGTCACGTCAGGCTAGCCACAGCTCCCCGGGTCAGGTCAGGCTAGCCACAGCTCCCCGGGTCAGGTCAGGCTAGCCACAGCTCCCCGGGTCACGTCAGGCTAGCCACAGCTCCCCGGGTCAGGTCAGGCTAGCCACAGCTCCCCGGGTCAGGTCAGGCTAGCCACAGCTCCCTGGGTCAGGTCAGGCTAGCCACAGCTCCCGGGTCAGGTCAGGCTAGCCACAGCTCCCCGGGTCAGGTCAGGCTAGCCACAGCTCCCTGGGTCAGGTCAGGCTAGCCACAGCTCCCCGGGTCAGGTCAGGCTAGCCACAGCTCCCTGGGTCAGGTCAGGCTAGCCACAGCTCCCCGGGTCAGGTCAGGCTAGCCACAGCTCCCCGGGTCACGTCAGGCTAGCCACAGCTCCCCGGGTCAGGTCAGGCTAGCCACAGCTCCCCGGGTCAGGTCCGGCTAGCCACAGCTCTCTGGGGAAGATTCGACTTGGCCACGGGGTGCCTCCTTCACTGGGCCATCGAAATGACGATGGCGGAAGGACAGGCCTCCTTCCCAAGAGTCCTACACCCCATTTAATCTTATTATTCCTTGTTTATTCTTTCCACGCCGATCATTTTACGTAACTGAAATAATACGAAGGTGTCTCACCGCCATTATTCGGATTTCCTGGGTAAACACGACACAGTAGTAGTAGTAGTAGTAGTAGTGGGCGGGGTTCGTCTTTGAAACGGCTCCTCCCATGCTCGTTTGTTTACGTTTTCTGTCTCTGTAAAGCCACAGTTCTTTTGTAAATTCTTTCCTTTTTTCAGCTTCCTTCTTCACAGAGATGTTTATATAAGTGTGTTAGCCATCAATTCCTCTTTATTTTCCTGATTTGGCTGTTGCGCGAAATTGTATCTGGGCAGTAGAGTAAGAAACGCTCTAAGTTTTCATTTTTTTTCCTCACAGCACAGGCATTTTTTATCTTCCCCTTTTAGCCCGTTCCCATCATTTAATTCTATTGTGCCTCGTCTAGCCCTACTGAGTAGCATTGCTCTTTCGGTGTTATCATACCAGATTTCTTCTATAATGTTTTCTTTATAGCTTCTGTAGATTCTTAATGTCTTGTCATTCGTTTCTCTCACGTGCTTTTTTGTCCCCACTTATTTATTATTTCTTCTAGCTGCTTATCTTTAAGCGATTCAGTTTAACTGAAGTTTATGTTTAATTCTTTCATATACTCTTTCACTTGCAGCAACCACCGGGTTTTCTTGTTTTCATACTGATTCATGGCTATCTCGAATAGGAGCCTATTTCCACCACTCTCGAGTGTATGCTTCAAATAGAATAGTTTATTCTTCATATCTCTCGAGTGGTGGGAAGAAGTTTCGGATCTTAATGCACAACTTGCCGTGTATCTTGGTGCTTTCAGGATTGTTCTTTATACTTGACTGTCTACCTTTTGTGGTTCAGCTTTAATTGTTTCTGAAGCTTTTGTCTGTACGTTGCTGACCGGGATTAATCCATCGTCTGCATATAATAGTGCCACTCTCTTTACAGCTTCATTTCTGAAGCCTTTCTTTGTATTTTCTAATTTTTCAATTATCAAGTCATTTACTAGTACGAAGAATGTGGGTGAGCCATTGTACCCTTGATTTCTTCTTCCTTTTGTTACATTTAGCTCGATTTGTTCTACATTGTTGAGGCACAGACTTGTTATTATGTCTTTTGTATATGTCTTTGCACTATTACCTCTGCACATAGCCTATATTTCATCACGACCTCTGAGAGCTTTTTTCTGTTAACCGAGTCAAATGCTTTTTGGAAGTCTATTGATACCACAAAAACCGGGTCTTTTCTTCTGTATATTTCCTGTGTGCAATATTCTAAAATATACAAATTATCAATTCCTCTTCTTTGAGTAGTAAAGCTTGACTGTAGTTCATGCGTTTTCCCTATATTTCTAACATATGTCTTTTATTACGCGGTGCCCCGAAGGAGACGGTTAATAATACGGGTGGGTAACCGTTTGCTTTAATGGTATATATCTTGCTACAGTTTGTGGCTACAAAATTTGGCGGGCTTCCTCCGCACAACAACCCACAGTGCACCAGAGTTTGCTTTCGAGAAGTCTGATTTTGTGTTTGCTAAGAAGTCCGTTAGTCTGTGAATTTCATTTGGAAGTCTTTTAGTTACTATTCATGCTTAAAACTCTTTGTGCATGTGCGTGTGTCATTTTTGGCTTTGGAAATCTTGTTAAATCGCATTTTTTTAGGATTTTTTTTTTACTAAATAGTCTGTTTGCAATTTTTTTATGGCTAGAAAATCCGTTAGTTTGTGATTCATTTGGCTAGAAAGTCTGTTGGATGTATATTTAGCTAAAAAGTCACTTCTCTTGTATTTTTTGCCAGAAAAATCTGTTGGCTTGGGATTTTTTCAGCTAAGAATTCTTCTAGTTCGGGATTAGAATGTTTATTAGTCTGGGAGTTATTCTTAGGATGCATGAGCTATTGTCTTAAAGTGTTTCTTAGGATTCATGAGTTATTAGTTTAAAGTGTTTCTTAGGATTCATGAGCTACTGGCTTAAAGTGTTTTTAGGATTCATGAGTTATTGGCTTAAAGTGCTTCTTAGGGTTTGTGAGTTATTGGCTTAATATGCTGTTTAGGATTCATATTGTCTTAAAATGCTTCTTAGGATTCATGAGTTACTGGCTTAAAGTGCTTCTTAGATTCATGAGTTATTGGCTTAAAGTGCTTCTTAGATTCATGAGTTATTGGCTTAAAGTGCTTCTTAGATTCATGAGTTATTGGCTTAAAGTGCTTCTTTGATTCATGAGTTATTGGCTTAAAGTGCTTCTTTGATTCATGAGTTACTGGCTTAAAGTGCTTCTAGGATTCATGAGTTATTGGTTTAAAGCGCTTCTTAGATTCATGAGTTATTGGCTTAAAGTGCTTCTTGGGATTCACAAGTTATTGTCTTAAAGTGCTCCTTAGGATTCATGAGTTATTGGCTTAAAATGCTTCTTAGGATTCATGAGTTATTGGCTTAAAGTGCTTCTTAGGATTCAAGAGTTACTGGCTTAAATTCCTTCTTAGGATTCATGAGTTGTTGGCTTAAAGTGCTTCTTAGGATTCATGAGTTATTGGCTTAAAATGCTTCTTAGTATTCATGAGTTATTGACTTAAAATGCTTCTTAGGATTCATGAGTTATTGGCTTAAAAGGCTTCTTAGGATTCACGAGTTATTGGCTTAAAAATGCTTCTTAGGATTCATGAGTTGTTGGGCTTAAAATGCTACTTGGGATTCATGAGTTATTGGCTTAAAATGCTTCTTAGGATTCATGAGATATTGGCTTAAAAGGCTTCTTAGGATTCAAGAGTTATTGGCTTAAAATGCTTTTTAGGGTTCATGAGTTATTGGCTTAAAATGCTACTAGGATTCATGAGTTATTGGCTTATAATGCATCTTAGGATTCATGAGTTATTGGCTTAAAATGCTTCTTAGGATTCATGAGTTATTGGCTTAAAATACTACTAAGGATTCACGAGCTATTGGCTTAAAATGCTTCTTAGGATTCATGAGTTATTGGTTTAAAGTGCTTCCCAGGATTCACGAGTTATTGGCTTAAAATGCTACTTAGGATTCATGAGTTACTGGCTTAAATTACTTCATATCTCCTGGGTATTATGCTTAATGTTCTGTCCAAAAAGTGCATACGCTCAAAAGTGTGTATCTCTGAAAGAGATTTCTGTATAAAAGGTGTCAGTTAAGTGGAGTGTTTGTCTAGGAGTTTTTTCCCAGAAAGTATGTTAGTTAGAAATGCTTTATTTCTTTTTTCCCAATGTGTTCGTCCTTTAGAGTTTTTTGCCTGGAAACTGGGTCGCTTAGGCGAAGTTTTGTGCCCCGAACGTGTGTCTGCTTGTTGGTACAGTACAAGCAGCAACAAAAACAGAGCCAGCAAGCGGCTGCAACTTAGACTATAACGACAACACAGTTGGTCGAGTTCTGTATGAAAATACGTTATCGTAAATGTGCCTCATGAAAATGGCGAATTTGTAATATATTTCAATTAAAATAACTTAATTCCTTATTTATTCATTTGAACATATCAAATTTTCATCAATTATTTCATATATTTAATATCTTATTTCACTTATTTCAGTCTATTTCGTTTTAGTCGTAAGGTATTGTTTCTTACTGAACTTATCAGTATAATATTCCCTCCTGTGGCGAAAAAGTGATCATATGGACAAGGGGACTGCATGCTTTTTAATGTTGTTACTTGGTCAAAAACAGCTAAAAGCCTTACGTAGTAACACCACCATGCTCCCTTTGAGGTTTCTAAATCATGGGGAGATATCTCTCAACCCAATCCATTGCTTACTAGTATAACACACTAGTATCATTAATGAATAGTATCACAATGAAGTACCTCCACTTCCTGAGCAGTCCCCATAGACATGAACTCAGATCATAAGTTGTTGTGAGGTACGTGCCTCTCTCTCTCTCAAAATCTTTCAAGTACTCACGGGTTGAATTTCAGACCTTATACGACCACTACATGTTACCTCGTTTCTACAAGTTACTTGCATAACATCAAAGTATGAACACAATACAAGTTTATCAGATCAAATTATGTTCACCGTTCTTAAAAACTGAAACACAGGAAAATGAAATAAAATGGAGGGATACTGAAAAGCATTTGTTGAATTTAAAGTTTAACTTAATGACTAAAGGTTAAACTTATCAAAGAGTAATTACAAAGATGATTGAAATGAATTACTCAAAGGGAATTATACCTCAACAGCACTCTAATGAACGAAGTTACAACAAAGTTCAAAGGATAAGGGTTACCACCCTTTCTAAGTCCACACACACACACATCACTACACAACACCAGATTCCAGGCCTACTCGAAAGTTGAGCCAAGAAGCTGTACGTTCTGTCCTGCATTCAGTTTTTATTGAGGAAAAAGAGACAAGTTATACAATAGCCACGAATACAGAAAACAGACTTACAAAGTTCAAATTAACATAAAACTAAGAAAATTCTCATGTTCACTATCAAAACTAATTTCCAAATATAACATTGCGCAATTTCAACATAGCTGTTAAATGTAGTGAATTAATTGGTGGTGTGTGACAATACAATTTTGGGCAACGTCGCGCCCATACGCGTATATGGCCATAGATGGGCGCGCAGAGGGGCGAACAACTACCCTTCTTTTCCCCTCCCGATCCCTTGACCTCTCCTAATGGCTTCTCTGGCGAGAGATACGCAAAACGATCTAATAACACCTTCGACTGTTACTATACGTGGTGCAACATGTTCACCACGAGCAATTTCATATATAAAAATGAATTATTATAACCAAAACAGTACTCTAGACTTCATGCTGGAATCATGGTAAAAACCAGACAAAATAAAGTAAGAGTGTCATTCTCGAATTAGATGTGGTTCTTTCACCCTTATTATGATGTGCAATAGAAATGTACATATTTCTACAAAATACATAATCATGCGTATGTTTGGATTTCACATGAATACAGATACAAATACGGTAACATAGTTCTTGTCTGTCGATTACCTGACAGGCGGCAATTCACAACAAATCAAATCAATAATTTCTTATAAGACAGACGACACTAATAATTCTACAGTACGAGATAGATTGTACAGAAACAAGTGAATACACAAAACATCAGAAAAAACTGTGAGAGGAATTTCTCACATTAGTCATTTACAAAGGAAGTTCTGCCTCAACACTTCTGACTGGTTAGCTTAAAACAAAATACGGTAATATACAGTAGTTAAGTCAGTCCAGTGTGTCCAGTGGGCTAATACGAAGCATTAAGATTTTCTAATGCTTTATCTCATTCTTTGTGGAATATTAAAACCATGAACATATCAGTAATAATCAAATAAAACTGCACCTAATTTTCACTGATGTTTAATGAGGAAATCAATCTTTTTATTTCCACTAAGACTCACACTTCATGGAAATATTCAAGCTTACAACTACATATGCATTAATGCTGAATACCAAAAGGAGAAAAATTCATGTCAACCCATAACAAAACTCATTCATAATTTGGAAATCATACAAAATGTACACAGGAACAAGAAAAGCGAGGGAGACACCAGAAAATTTCTTAACCTAGTAACAAACAGTGTTCAATGAATACAGGAGTAAAAGAAAAAAATAGAAATCATTTATTTTACCTCTGAATAACAGTTACATGATGTCACATCCAATTCACTATAGTCAAAATATTCTGGTACTGAAAACAAACTTCTTTGCAAATAAAGAGCCATCACCTGAGTTTTCAGTAAGATTCCTCTCCAAATTCTGTTTCTCTTCTTTGATTAACAGTAATGATAACGATTTTCAGTTGCCATTTTCACAGGATGCTCTACGTACAATACTGAATCCTAATGAGAATCTGGTGTAATTTTCCTGTTTGGAATACTCAGAAATAAAAAAAAAGAGTAAACACATAATCCTAACAGCACTGTCTGAACCGGAATAACTTCATTGTAAAGATTAATTGGATCCTAAAAATATAAATATGATTTTTCCTTTTAATAGTCCCTTAGTTTGCTGTTGTTATTTTACAGATTTTGCAAATAAGTTCACAACCATTATCTCCGCATCCAGTGCAACTTACTTTGGGATGCAGAAGCTTAACAAATCAGTCAGCACTGTACAACTGAACATCATCTTTGATGAATGACTTTGCTTGGGCATTTTGACGCCTGAAAACACTATTTTGGCATTCAGAACCAATGGCTGTGATTTGGAGATTAAAAGGCAATAATATAACACAGTGTAAAAGAACAATATCTATCCTCCATGAGTTCTCACATATGTCATGAATCTATGGGAGAAAAATTTAACACTGTATGAAAGAATGACATCTTTCTTCCACGTTAACACATTCTAAGATGGACCCAATGAAAAAAAAATGTCTTGAGAACCATGTGCACATACAGTATATGACTTCTTTCTAGTATGAGTATTTTGAGACACCTCAATTAAAAATACCTCCTTTGGCATTCATGAGACATGATGGCTTCTCTCCAATATGGGTCCTCTTAAGGTTTTTGAGAGCAATGGAATACTAAAAACCTTTTTGGCATTCAGTAAATTTAATTGCCCTCTACATATCATGAATTTTCATGAGTAATCTCATAGCATTTGAAATTTGTCTCTAACATTTTTGACATTAAGACTGGAGATTGTCCTCTCTACAATGATTTCCAATGCGTACTTTGAGAATTTCATCATTAGAAAAACTACTTGGACAAAGATTAAGTATACTGTTTCTGTCGGGTATGAATTCTCATGTGTTCTGAGATGACTTTCATGAGAAAAACTTCTCTGACATACAGAGCAAGTGAATGGTTTCTATCCAGTATGAGTTCTCAAGTGTGTTTTGAGATTACTCTGACGGGAAAAACTTCTTTGACATATAGAGCAAGTATATGGTTTCTCTCCTGTATGAGTTTTCATGTGTCTTGTGAGTCTACACGATTCAGAAAAACTTCTTTGACATACTGAACAAGTATATGGTTTCTCTCCTGTATGAATTCTCATGTGTGTTTTGATATAACTTTCACAAGAAAAACTTCTTTGACATACAGAGCAAGTATATGGTTTCTCTCCTGTATGAATTCTCATATGTGTTTTGAGATGACTATTTTGAGAAAAACTTCTTTGACATATTGAACAAGCATATGGTTTCTCTCCTGTATGAATTCTCATGTGTGTTTTACGAGAACCTTCACAAGTAAAACTTCTTTGACATACAGAGCAAGTATATGGGTTCTCTCCTGTTTGAATTCTCACATACGGTTTCTCTCCCGTATGAGTTCTCATGTGACTTGTGAGAAGACTTGACAATGGAAAACTTTTTTGACATACAGAACAACTATAAGGTTTCTCTCCCGTATGAGTTCTCATGTGTCTTGTGAGAAGACTTGATAATGGAAAACTTTTTTGACATACAGAACAACTAAAAGGTTTCTCTCCTGTATGAGTTCTCATGTGTCTTTTGAGATGACTTGATAATGGAAAACTTTTTTGACATACAGAACAACTAAAAGGTCTCTCTCCTGTATGAGTACTCATGTGGGATTTCAGGTCGCACTTCTGTGAAAATGTCCTTTGGCATTCAGCGCATGTTAATCGCTTCCTTGCTGTGTTGCTTCTCTTTGAAAATACATTCAATGTTTTGTAATTATTTTTGTCAGTCTCACTAGACAAATTATCATTAAGTATTATTCCACACGATACGAATGGTATGCAAGAATCCTCTGCTCTATCCAAATGGGTATTGTCTTCTGCAATAATTTTCTTTCCACTTTCTTCATCACAGCTTGGAAAGTCGTCATCATACTTTATAGACTGAGATGAACAGTTCACATCAATTTCACTATAGTCAAAATATTTTGGTTCTGCCTTGACTTCTAAGGGATCTGCACATAAAGAGCCTTCATCTGTGTTTTCAGCAAGATCTTCCTCCAAATCGTCCTTCTCTTCTTTGATTAATGGCATTTCCACAGGATGTCCTATGTACAAAACTCAATCCTAGTTTGGATCTGATGAAGTTTTCCTGTTTGGAATAGTCTGAAATAAAATGAAAAATCTGAGAAAAATATGTTCTGAATAGCACCATTGATAACAAACACAGAATGAGAAATTCAAAATAATTTCATGTTTTACAGTACAGTATGTGCTTTTTTCGACTAAAATAAGCATCCTCTGGAAAAACAAATACTGTATCACAAAGCAATGATCATTTGAACACAATTTATCTCAAAAGAAATAAAACAGCCTTGGATTCTGTTTGGAATCAACAAATTTATTCAGGCCAAAGTTGGTTGACAATTCAACCAGCTTCTGCCTGCGCCACAAATTCCCGACTTACTCTAATTTTGACAATCAAATGAACAGCATCTTTCCTTCGTGAGTTGGGAGTATTATAACTATTTACAGAAGAATGGCATTTTCTTATACGAATTGCATGTGCATTTTTAGGCGGTTCTAATGAAAAGGCTACGTGGACAACCAGTGCATATAAATTTCTATCTAGTATGAGTTTTCATGTGCCTTTTGAGAACATGGTATAGAGAAAAACTCCTCTCCTGTATGGGTTCTCTTATGTAATTTGAGAGGACATTAACGATAAAAAAAAAATTTTTTGGCAATCAGTGCAAGTGAAAGGCCAGTCTCTCCAGTATGAATTTTCATGTGTAATTTCAGGCTATTCAAACATGTATAACTTTTTGGACATTCAAAACAGTGAATGGTTTTCTCCAGTATGATTTCTGACATGTATTTTGAGACTTCCCAAATCAGAAAAACTACTTGGACATAAAGAGCAAGTGAATGGTTTCCCTCAGCTGTAAGGGTTCTCAGATGCATTTTCAGATTACTGGAATGAGAAAAATTACTTTGACATACTGAGTAAGTGAATGGTTTCTCTCCAGTAGGAATTCTCATGCCAGTGTTGAGATGGTTGAAGTGAGTAAAAGTATTCTGGCATTCAGTGCAAGTACTATATATGGTCTCTCTCCAGTATGGATTCTCATGTGAGATGACAGGTGAGAAAAAGTGCGTTGACATTCTGCACAAGCTATTGGTTTCCCCACCACGTTGGTTTTCCGTAAAAGAAACAATATCCATATTTTTGTCATTACTTTTATCAATAGTACAAAATGATTTCTCACAAAATACTTTTCTGCAAGACTTGATATGTGAGAATCATCAGCAACTGCAGTAGGCAGTGGTATATTTTCTTCTCTAATACTCTTCTCTCCACATTCCACGTCAAAACTTAGATGGTCTTCTTCGCTCATTTATATTCTGGCTCCCACTTGACTTCTCTGCAAGACTCTACAAATAAGGGTCCATCTACTGTGAATTTGGTATGCTCATCCCCCAAATTGTCATTTTGTTGTTTGATTAAAGGCAAAACTGAGTTTTCAGCTTCCATTCTCAAAGGATGTTGAGCATGCAGCTTTGAAACAAAGTCAGTTTCACTGAGGTCAACAATTTTTCAATCAGGCTCTCAAAAAACCTACATCTCACAGAACTGCTGGAATGAGAGGAAGCACTGAGGTCAACAATTTTTCAATCGCCTTACCACAAAATCTACATCTCACAGAACGGTAGGTTGCATCCAGGTCTTGCAAGTTCAAAACAATCCTAGCTCATTTACAGCCTGCTTTCAATGACTGCATATCAAATATTCTTTTAAAAAACAAGACTCCTCACACCACAAAGGAATCAATATGGCACAGGCACAAAATTATATCAGCTAAAAACATTTCGTAAGACCAAATGCACTTCTTAGCATCACAAATTATTTCTAAATTAAAAATGTTATGTAGAGGCAAATAAAATATTTTACAGTAATTCATTGTCAAATATTTTCAATTTCTGATCTTTTTTCTTCAGTATAAAAAAATCCTGTGCAGTATTACATTGGCAATATGAGGTGAACAACAAGAATGCTATGAAAATCTTCTCAACACTACAAATTTTTAAAAGTAATTTGTATTTTTCCTAAATTACAAACCTGAAGGTCTTTAGCTTGTGAACTTTGAAATATGGCAGTTAACCACTCATCGGCCCAGGTATCAGAATGATGGGTGGCTGAGGTGGGTCACAAATGTAAAGACCTTCAGGTCTGTATATTAGGAAAAATACAAATTACATTACAAATTTTTACAGTAGTTTGTTCCTACACAAATACAAACCTTCGGTCTTTAAACAGGAGACTTACCCTTTGGTGGGTAGATTCTGAATAAATCTCTGAACCGACTGTTATTTCTGCTCACCTGGGCCTCTCTTTCTGGTCTCGAAGAGCTAAGGGAGGAGTCCCATACCTCCGATCTGTGTTCAACCACCAGATTTCTGGGCCTTTTGAATTAACACGTTTGTGTCATTATTTCAAAAAGGGCTTAGATGAACCTAAAGTGTCGAGACAATAAAAGGCTAAAACAACCAACAGGTTTATTTTATTATCAGCCCCTCTCTCTCCTTGCTAGAGAAAGGGGGAGGACTTCCATCTACTGTAATAATCTACTCTAGATTATAGACAGGGTACAGGCAGTCCCCGGTTTATGACGGGGGTTCTGTTTTACACCGTGTCGTAAACTGAAAAATCATTGAAAATCGTCAAAAATCCCAAGAAAACATTACTTTTAATGGTTTGGTGTATTGAAAACAATGTAAACTGCATTTTTATTGAGGCTTTCATAAAAAAATTCAAAATTTTGATTATTCTGCCGTTTTGGAGCCATATTTCTTCCGTCGGATCTGCGTACGACACATCGCAACCCTGGAACATGTGTTGTAAACGGGAAATAATTTCCGATGAATATATTAGAAAAGCGTTGTAACCTTGGAACATCATAAACCAGACCCATCGTAAACCAGGGACTGCCTGTACTGTACTCAGTTATGTAGGCTCACCTGCATGACACGCCACTCCAGCGGTGACGGTTCGCCACCTGCCTCTCTTCTACAAGAGAGGAAAGGTAAAGGGAAAAGGGAGGAGGCCAGTCCCTCACTCACATGATCTCTTTGCTACCATGCCTTAGGTGCAATGCTACCTGTCCCTGTAGGGAAGCCGGGTGAGCTACACAATTTGATGAGCAGCCAACACAGGACCCGAAGAAAATGTGTCCGAGGACCTGTGGGCAACGTCCCGAAGGGAGAAGGACGTGAATGTGGATTGTCGAGACCACACACTCACCCTTAATACCTGTAGAGCCTACAGGTTCTTCTGGAATGCGAGGGACGGACAAATGTCCCTAACCTCGTGAGGTCTTACTCGGAATGTACGCCTGTCAAACTCGTCAGATGTAGAGTATGCTCGCTTGATTATCCCACGAAGCCAGAAAAAAATTGTGTTCTTGAACACCACTTCTTGGTTGAGCCACCACTAATGAAGAGTCACAGATACTCAGGCCTGAGATGTCCAGTCATTGTTAGATAGTACTGCAGCACTCTAACTGGACACAGTAGTATCTTGTCCCAATCACTGCCAACAAAGTCTGTTAGGGAGGTGATTGAAGGGGATTCGAAACTAGTGTCAGAGACTGGAGGATTCTGAGTCTTTGCTACAAGTTCCAGAACAAACTCGAGTGTAACAGATCTCCAGCCCTCGAGTGCAAGCATCGAAGGAAAAGTCATGAAGCTCACCGACTCTCTTCGCCAATGCCAGGCAAGAAAGTCCGTTATCTGCTGGAAAGTAGCTCCTACAGGAGAGAGACCCCGTTGACACCAAGCACAGGAGACGGGCCATTTCTCCCGGTACCCAGCCACAGAGGATACAAAGGTATCAAGATATCTCTGTTGTTGTGTGGCGAGAAAAAATGTGCTCACAAGAGATGCTGGATAGTCTCCAGGCATGAAGTGACATTATTTTGTCAGCTGGGTGCCAAGGGGAATCTCTCAGTACTTCGGAAAGTAGAGCTAGGCGGTCTGGATACCACTTGGCATGTGGCCACTTGGAATCCACCAGGGTCATCCTGAGATTCAGGGTGTTTAAGACCCTGTTGATCACCAGAAGAAACAGACAGAATGGAGGGAAGATGTAGGCCTCGAGACTGTCCCAAGGGTGCTGGGAGGCATCTTCTATAGCTGACAATGGTTCTGGAACGATAGAACAGAACACCGGCAGCTTCTATTGTGCTGAGCTGCAAAGAGATCTATCATTGGGAGATTCCAAAGATTGGATAATCTCTGCAATGTCTGGGTGTAGGGACCATGTCTCTATTACCTGACCTTGGTGACTGAGCTTGTCTGTCACAAGGTTCCATTTCCCCGAAATGTACCTGGTTGACAGCTCTATTGAGTATCCTACCACCCACAAATGCACCTGCACTGCCAACATGTGGAGCTGATGGTGCAAATTGCTCATGTTTATTGAATTATAATTTTAAATTCAGTCGTTTGCCATCAGTACATTGATGTGCTGTCACATAATTAATCTCCTTCTTGCACTCAAGGTCCAAGTGTAAAAAACATGTTGACAACCATACCAGTTCGGCTTTAAAGCAAACCACTCAACCGACACCTGCATCTACATCCTGAAAGAATTGCTGAACTATTACCTATCATCAGCCTCTCCTGTTTTCCTATGCTTTGTAGATGCGAGAAAAGCATTTAACAGAGTAAATGACCTGAAGCTCTTCCTGAAGCTGCACAAACGAGGCACACCTCTATATCCACACATGCCTCTCTCTTTGGTATGATGAACACCATTTCGAGATACCTCAAAAGACGTATCCCATGCGATTGGGCCCAAGCTGACACAAGGATGAACACAAGTGTGAACACCTGGGGAGTGGTCAAGAGGCTGAAACAGAGTGCCCTGAACTAGAACACCGCTTCCCCGAGGATAAAACAAAGGTACTTGCGAGAGGACAGATGGATGGGCATTTGGAAATACACATCCTTCTTCAAGTCCACCATGAGCATGAAGTCATTCTCCCTGATGGAGATGTGCACCGAGCGTGCTGCTTCCATTGTGAACTGAGTCTGACAAACGACTCGGTTCAAGGGAGAGAGGTCTATGATCAGTCTCCAAACCCCCGAGGCTTTCTCTGAGAGAAAGATGCGGCTGTAAAAACCTGGGGACCAATCCAACACGACTTCTACAGCACCCTTTATCAACATCACTTGCAACTCCTTGAAGAGATCCTTCAGCAAACCGGAAATGTAGGTGAGGAGATGGACTGCGTTTTAGTGAGAGGTGGTCGAGACTCGAAGGGAAGCAAGGAGCCCTCCTGAAAGACATCCACTACCCAGGTCTCGGCCCCATGTTGCACAATGGCTCGACAGGCACCCCGCCCCCAAAACAACCAATGGCAGCAGCTGGAGGGGAATGCTGCCCCTAGCATCCTCCCTTCTTCTTCTTCCCTTTGCCCCCTTCTCCCGACTGGAAAGGGGGTTGAAAGGGATGCGATTGCACACCTTTCTTGGCATAGGAAGAAGAAGGCTGAGCGTTCCCACAGGCACCCTTCGAAGCCTGGGTCTCCTTAGGGACCGAGGAAGTGTTAATCTGACCTGAGGGTAGGGCCGCAGTGGCACATGAAGACCCAGAGGTCTTTGCCACTGCCTGGTGAACAAGGAGGTCATTGTCTTCAGCACATCTCTTGTCCACACCAGCATCTACCAACTCTCTGGGGAAGAGAGAGGCAGAACCCAGCAACATCGCAGTTTTTAAAAGTATATTGTAATTTTCCTAACTAAACAAACCTGAGGTCCTTTACATTAGGAATTACTCACGGCAAAGCTGGACACGGCTTTAAACTCTTGAGCATGGTGGTTAGGCAGTAACTACCGTCAGGTAGGCGGGAATACCCGCCTGCAATGATGTAAACATTCCAGTTTGCCTTTCGGCCCAGGTTTCAGATTGAGGGGTGGCATGAGGCGGGCATAAAAATGTAACGTAAAGGACCTCAGGTTTATATAGTTAAGAAATATACAATTTACTTTTAAAAATCGTGATTTGTTCCTGCATGGTATACAAACCATCGGTCCTTTACATTAGGAAGACTCACTGGTTGGAGGGAGGAATCTGAGTGAGTCTCGTCAACTGACTGGAGTTCTTGCCCAGAGACAAGGTTATTCACCTGATCGAGTACTGTACCCCATCAACAAGCATAGACCACAGCAACACCAACGAAACCATTGTAGACCGTGGGCCCGCCATAGACCCCCCTTCCCCCCAGGGATTTTTGCACCCCCTTTTTTTTTATTCTTTAGAGATCATAGAATCAGAATCTGCTTGTCTACACTTCGGCTGTTGGTGATTTTGGCCGTAACAGCGGCCATCTTGAATTCATATTGGGGGCAAAAGGAAAAAATATTACTAATAATTTTTTCTGCTTATATCTTTGTGATATATATTTTCATGGGTTTTTTGGGCCAAGGAATTCATTTTTTATAGTTCTAAGCCCCTATCATCAATATTTATCAAAGTACTTGGTAATACTAAAATTGATGATTGCTGAGAATATATGAGCACAGTATATGCAGCAGAGAATATTGATGAAAATATATTCTTAATGATTTTGCACTGTATATTCATGACAAGAATCTTTGTTATTTTTAATGCAATAATGTCTTGCATCTTTCTTAAGTTACGATTAATGAGGGTTTTATTTACTTTTAGGTATAAGAACTCATAATGGCCACTAACACTCCTTCAGATGAAAAGCCATTGAAGCTGAAATCAACTAAAAAGGAAAAATCAAGGTCATCAACAGTATCGAACTAACATGTATAATTCACCCTGAAAGTAATAATTCACCCTGAAAGTAATAATTCAGAAAAGAATGTGAGACCTTTAACAGACCACAGTTTTGATAAGATCCATGAAAAAAAAAAATTGGTCAGACAAAAAAGTGACAAACCGAATGAAAGACTTGAAGCACTACGTGATAGCATTCCAAAAACATTTCTTAAGCATTTACATGGAACTCACAACTGGTGTTATAAGAACTTTACTAATGTTTCCAGAATCTTAAAGAGAAAGTGTACAGCTGATGAAAATCAGGCTACTACCTCTAGATCAGAGAGTGGAAGGACAATGAGAAAAGTACAAGCCCCAACACCCCTTTCTCCTTCGACTGCTTGTTTAATGTGCAACAGGTACAGGAAAACGGTGAAGGGGTGTATCGAAATTCCCACCAAATGCCAAACGGAAACAGCTGAAGATACAATCAGAGGAGCAGCAGCAGCAAGACTGAGGGACTCCAAGACGCTGGGCCAGATTACCGATTATGACCTTCAGGCAAGAGGAGCACGTTATCACCCTACTTGTAGAAAACATCACTCTAGATTACAAGAACGTAATTATAAAGCAATGGAAAACCCTACAGTAAAATAAGAAGAAGAAGCTAATAATGCTGTCTTAGACTGTATATGCCAGCACGTTAACGAAAACATCATAAAAGGAGCAAATGTTGAAAGGCTGTCAGTGCTAAAAGAAAAGTACCTACTCTTCTCGCGAGAGCAATTTCCAGGATTCTGCAGTCCTCAGTACAAAACTTATAAGCTAAAAGATAAACTGTTAAAAAATTTTGGTAACAAGTTACAGTTTGGCAGCCAAATTATAAGAGTGAACTCGTATATTCCTCCAATGTTCATCAGGGTCAGGCTATAGAAGTGGCTGCTTCTGAGTCAAAGAGAATTGTGGAGGCCGCTCTGATTTTAAGAAGAGCCATTTTGGATGGCCAAAGAGGAGCTCCAGAAATGCCTTGGCCACCAACTAAAGATTTTTTGCTTGGAGAAAATATGAAAGTACCCGAACTTTTACAAGAATTTTTAAGTTTGATTGTAGGTGGTTTCCAAAGCAGCTGAGACCACTGAGATACCACACCAAAGCATCTACTCTTAGGCATGACATTGCAGTGTCTTACAGGCAGTGCAGAAATTGTAACACTATTGCATCACTTTGGTCACTGTGCATCATACTCTTGCTTGCTTGAACTGGAGACTGCAATGTGTGATAGTATCACAGAGACAGAAAGAATTCTTCCAAGAGGCATTCAGGTGGAAGATAACAGAGTGACTCATTTGTGTTGGGACAATTTTGACTTAACAGAAGAAACATCAACTGGAGATGGAACAACTCTTCACTGCTTATGGGACTGTAATCCAAGAATTATCATTCAGTGAAAATGACAACATGTCTAAAGTTGTAGAGAAAAGCAGTAATCCTCGGACTAAGAAATGATCGATCAGCTTTATACCTATGGAAATGGAACCATGTTTTTTTAAACCAAACGCTGAACCAGTATTTGCACCGTCTTTGCTTACCTCGCCCAATAAAGATGTGAATGATGTTGCTAAGTTATCTGACTCTCTGTGGTTGCTCAGTAGAGCCATGGCAAAGGCAGGTTGGAAATCTTTAACTGGGAGAGTAGTAGAGTATATGCCTCCAATTACTGCGCCAGTCACAGAACATGCCACTGTACAGCACATACTTAAATTGTCCCAATTAGCTTCCAGGGAGGTCAATCAGCAATATACAATTGTAACGTTTGACTTAGCAGTTGCTAAAAAAGCATATGCAATTGTGTGGCAGGATCCGAATGCATTTGGAGATGTTACTGTTAGGTTAGGAGTTTTCCAAACAACATGTGCATTTCTTGGAGTGATTGGGAAACACATGTGTGCAAGTGGTTTTGAAGAGATTTCAATTGAGTCAAGAATATGTGTCAGTGGTTCTATCAACAAAGTAATTTCAGGAAAACACTATAACAGAGCTATGTGTGTTCACAAGACTTTGCTGGAGGCTTTAGAGCGCCTTCTTTTACAAAGTTCTGAATCAAATGTAACAACCCTCTGGAGAGGAGGAGCTCGGGATATAATGGAACATCTTGCACATTCCCCAAGCAGAGAATTGCTGGACGAAGCATTGGCCAATGAAGATTGCACTGCAATGATTCAACAGTACAATATTTTTAAAGAACAACTCAGAAGAGGATAACATGGGAAAACAGCTAAGTTTTGGATTGATTACATGGACAAGGTTCTTCTTGTGTTGTGCTTTGAGAGGGCAACTAAGAGAGCAACTCTGATTTACACATATCTTGCTTAGAAACAGTTATGTCCGATGTTCTTTTGTTATGACCAACCAAACTATGCTAGGTACACAACGATCTCCATGCTTTCAATGCTCAATCTGGATAAATCTCACCCAGGAGCCAAGGAACTGCTGCACCATGGCATGAGTGTGAGTAGGTCAAACGTTAGGTGTCGTAGACACGCAGTGGACACCACAACAGAACAAACTATAAATCGCCATGCAAAATCAAGTGGAGGCATAATAGGATTTGCTTTTGCATTTAATTCATCATTTATTTTAGATGTCATGTGCACTTTTATTTCTTAAGCATTAATATCACCAAAAGGAATACTTTAATTTATTGTACCTGTACCACAAAATTTATTAAAAACCCGGTAATATTTCGAATCCTCTCTTTTCTAATAAAAACCAAAGATTTATTGGGCTAAAATCCTATGATTTAATCTAATTTGCCTTTTGATGAGAAATTACATCAAATTACATTACCTATTCCTTGCCCACTTAGTTTAACCTAACACTTTTGAAATTACATTTTTAAAAATGATTTTCAAATTTTGGATGTAGCAGCCAAAATCTCGACATCTCAGAGTGGAGAAAATCATACTCTGAATCAACTGACTCTAAAGAAATAAAAAAGTAGAGTCTGCAAAGATATATTGGTGGGGGGAAGGGGGGAAGCAACTGGTCCATGCTCCACATAAGAAATGGCTGTACCCAAGGATAAACCACCTCCTAAGCAGTGAAGATAATTTTTCTCATGGTATATATTTGCTTCTATTTTGGACTAAACAGACATATTATATACGAAATAGCATCTAAAAAACCTGCTCTTTATGAATATTCCAATTCTAACACTCTATCTCTTCACTGAAAGAAAGGAGAGCAACTATAATAATATAAATTTTTCTTGAGAGTAAAAAATTTATATTTAAACCTAAATAACGTATTGACTCCTATTTTTTTCGATGAAATAAACCATTTCATTTGATTCAGCGTACTTTAAAACCCACAATTCCTTTCCATTTTCATATAGTTTTTTTTTTTTTTTTTCTGTGCATGACAAAAAAGCTAACATTATTTTTTTTATCCAATTTTTGTCCTGAATATTTTTCAATTTTTGGCTGTAGCCGCCAAAATCACCACAATCCAAAGTGCAGACAACCAGAATCTGAATCTATGGACTCTAAAGTATAGAAAAAATGTGGTCTGCAAAAATCCCTTTTGGGGGAGGAGGGTTTTGGCTGCTGGCCCATGGTCTACTGGTTCCTTCTTGGGACCTCACAAGATTCGATGCGTGAAAGATGATCCACATAAGAGGCCATGGTCCCTTCCCCAAGATCACTGGGCTGACGAATCAGCACGATGATCTCTGCAAAGGTCCTCTGTATCTTGGGGGTGTACGCCTCCTGGGGAAGAGGATCCTTTAGTCCTTCCAGGGTGCAGTCCTCCTGACCTACTCTTCCTGCAGGAGGAGAACCTCAGCAGACCCATGGGATCCCTCCTCAACTACTAGGGCATATGACCGAGCCGGTCCAAGAACCAAACTCGGGGCTTTTAGGCCTTCGCAGTCGAACTCCAAGGAAAAGGAAACTTGTTGAAGTCCCTCTTGTCCGACTCGCGCCTCCCGGTAAAACCCCAGGCAGTTGAAGGGAGAGGTGAGGGGGATTGAGTACTCCTGC
Organism: Macrobrachium rosenbergii; assembly: GCF_040412425.1. Classification (NCBI taxonomy): domain Eukaryota; kingdom Metazoa; phylum Arthropoda; class Malacostraca; order Decapoda; family Palaemonidae; genus Macrobrachium; species Macrobrachium rosenbergii. Next base: position 92,505,454 of record NC_089743.1, read on the forward strand.
CTGTCCTGCTAGAAGAACCAGCAGGAGAGGTCACCAACCCCCGGTGGTGAGGCGGTACAGGTCTAGGAGAGCGCTTATGCCTTGGCGAAGTGCTGTCCTGAGGAGAGTGGAGAGGTTCACCTGAGCACCACCCTCCAGTAAGTGAAGCCTATCATGTGAACAGGATCGGGGCCTGACCAGAGTCGACGTTTCTGCATGCTTGGACACCAAGTTGGGCACCTGGCTGAGCACTTGAAGCAGTGCTGGCAGGAAGTGTCGAAACACCTGCATGTTTTGACACTTTCTCTCGTCCTGTGCCTAAACCAGAAGGGGGAGCGGACTCGCCAGTGTCAATTTAGGGTGCCCGAGATTCCATGGAATCCCGAGCACTCGGCATGACTCGGCCCAGCCAAGCACCTGATACTCCCAAATCTCGTACAAAACAATCAACAGGAGAGGTTTCCTCTCAAGTGTCCGAAGTATTTCGGGAAGAGACAGGCACAGTGCCAGTCTTAGAAGTGGACTTCTTCGAACCGGTATCGGGAACACGGGCCTGGGAGACCTGCGCACCAGAGGCTCCTGAGATGCGAGGCCCCGGCAGGGTACGCGAACTGGATCTTGAGCCTGAGGGCCGGAAAGAGCCAACGAGAGATCCCACTGCCTACCCTGTGGAGGGAGGCAGCCCCTTAGAAGTCCCGGAGCATGATTTCTTAGCAGGGAGAGAGGCAGCCTCCTTCTTCTTTGGCCTATGAGCCTCAGAAAAAGAAGGGGAGGAGGCAGCAGACAACGAAGTTGATGACAAAGAGGACAATGGCTACGACACCTTACGGAACCTATTCTTCGACTTCTTCTTCAACATCATCTTCAGAATGGTGGTCAGGTCCCCAATCCAAGTGGGAGCAGCAGAAACCACAGGAACAGCTGGGGCAGCAGGAGAATCAGGAACAGCAGGAGCGGCAACAGGATCAACCAGGGCAGCTGGGGCAGTAGGCACAGCAGGAGCAGCCCAGACAACAGGAACAGCATGAGCCGCCAGGGCAACCGGAGCAGCCAGGACAGGAGGCACAGCAGTAGTCAGGACCACAGGGATAACAGGAGGCATAGACATCACAAACTGGGGTGCCGAGGCATGGACAGCAGCCTGGTCCACCACCACCGGGGATATCAGTGTTGGAAAATGTGTCGATACCGTTAAAGGAACCTTTGTAAATGCCATCATGGTTACCATGGTCGTCATCGGGGTAGTTGCTGCATGGGTGACCACCGGGATATGCCTCAGGTGCGCCAGGATACCCTGCACGGATGGAGAGCCCAAGAGACCCAAGGAGATCCACGGTTCCTGGAGCTTAGCTGCCACGACTGAAGAAGCAAGCAAAGTTGGGTGAGTAGAGGGAGTCTCCTCTCGCTCCGAGGGAAAAGTTTCCCCCTCGGAGCAAGTGGAGGCCCCCGATAAGAGTTCGTCTTGACCCCTCTCCCCCCAGCACTCTTCACTCAGCAAAGCAAATGAAGATGACGAGGAAGAGCTCACTCCCAAAGAAGAGACAGCCAGAAGGGGAAGTTCTCCAGGTGGAAGAAACGAGGAAGAGGGGTCAGCTATCAAGGGCGTAGTTGGAGGCATATATCCATGGATGACGCCTTGGTAGCCTTCCTCCTATACTGTTTCCTCCCAGTAAACAAGCAGATTGAGGATTGCAGTCATGCCCCCCGCAAGTAGTGCAGGGGGCATAAGAGTCAAACATCGATACGCGATCAGAAGCGGGTACAACCCTTGCCACCAACACCAGGCCATGAACGCTGGGTGACGGCCTTCCAAAGAGGACTAAGTGATTCGTGGGTGTGCGTAATACAGAAATAGTATCAAACGCATAGATTCACTTAAGAACAAACAAAAACCAGAAAGATCCCACCAGGAAAACAGCGTAACAGCAATCAGGGCAGAGAGCTACCTTACATATCTGCATTGCATGACGGCCAAAAGCAAATTGGAATGTTTACATCCAGGCAGGCGGGACTCCCGCCTGCCAGACAGTAGTTAACTGCCTAACCACCTTGTTTGAAAATTTAATGAATGTTTCCAGATTCGCTGAAAGTAATTCCTAATGCAAAGGACCGAGGGTTTATATATCATGTAGGAACAATTCACTGGTTCCTGCAATTGCCATAAACTACACTGGTGTCACAGTGCTCTGTTCTTGACAAGTTGTGCTACTTATACAACTCTAGCAAAAGCTTCGAAGCACTGCATCCTATTTTTTACTTTACGAGTAGGCTATTATGCATTTTCCACAGGAAAAATGCAATTACGATAGTTTTTCATATGATTTTTACTAATCCGACAAAGTGTGACACAAATGTTCTATTACTAGCCTACTATAGCTTCCCAATTTCTATGATGATTCTTGTACAAACCCCTTTCCCTACTTTTCTCGACAATGTCATTTCCCCTCTTACCCCTATTCTCTCAACCAACCTCTAGCCTTATCTCCGTCGTAGACCTTTGTTTTAAATATCTTGATAACTGCGTATTTTGTTTTAGTACAGCGGCCGAGTCCTTGCTTTCAACCTCTCATTCCTCTGAGCCTATAACTTGCCGCTTTTTGCCAGTTACTTGCGAGAATTGTTCTGTCAATTATCCGGAATTTAACGTTTATCATTACAGCAATTACAAGATGTTAATTCAGTTGGGTCAAGATCGCCATCTTTTAAAAAACCGTGTTTTTACTCTCAGTGCGGTAGTGATTGCAGGCTGGATTTGCAGTGTCAGTAGCCTACTTTAAAATAGGATTCCTAGACCCTAATACCAGGTTTCACACTTTTTGGAAGGCGACTGCTGATTTGTACCCTCCTAGTCCCTAAGATAAGTCTGTGTTTTTTTTTTACGTTTATTTTAAGGGGGTTTTAACTCCACGCCTGTTTTTACCTCGGAAATTGGTTTTTCCTATACTTTTAGGGCTGATGATAAAGGAGACACATTTGTTTGTTTTCGCCCATCTGTCAGTCACCGCTTATCTCTACCCAATAGTAAAGGGGGATTTCGGGAATTCAATGTTCCAGGTGGGGGAAAACACGCACAAACGGAGTGGACATATTTTATGAAAGCTTTCTACATAGAAGTACTGTTGGTAAAGGAGATGATGTTTTATTTTTTGTCGCCCTATTATTCTCTAAGCCTCTGCTCATTGCTAGGTCGAGTTTCCTACCTTCCTAATGCATTCCTGCATAACCCCCCACCCGCCTGCTGTTTCCCCATTCCCCTCAGCAGATATCTGTACGTTCTACACCTGCGCCGAACCTTCTCCCTACCCACTCTTCTGCTTTTCACCTTCCCCCGCTTTCCGCCCCTCCCTCCCCACAACGAATGGCTCCCTCTCGTTTTTACTTCTCCCAAGAACGCTTCCATAACGTAAACGTGTCCGCTTCGCTTGTGCGTGTTCTCCCCCACCCAAAGCCCCGAATTCCCTCGGTTCCCCTTTACCATTGGGAAGAGATAAGGGGTGAATAACGGCCGGACGACAACAGAGAAACGCGTTTCCTTCACCGGCAGCCCTAAAAGTAGAGGAAAAACCAGTTGCCGAGGTAAAAACAGGCGCGGAGCTAATACTCCGAAATACCGAAAAGTGGTCAAAGTCAAAATCAGACACTCAAATAAAACCAGTTCAATCAGATGAAAAGTAACCGAGGCAACGACTCCTAGCCTAACCTAACCTGACTTTGAGCCTAACCTGGCCCAAGAGACCTGGGTAAGGTTTCAATTTGCTCAACCACAAAAAATTGAAAAGCAAATCTGTCAAAACGAAGCCCAAATACTTAAACCAATTTAATATAATAAACGAAGCCCGGTCTACTCTTAGAATTGCATAGGGCTGGTTAGCCTACGCTTTATACCATTACAATGATCAATCCCGAAGCAAAAGCAACCGCTAGGCAGCGACTTCAAGGCCAAAACACAACTTAAATAACGTAAATAACGAAAACAACAGAATTAACGCGCTAAATAACGGTTTATTAACGCTGGCAATCGTAACCTTGGCGGTCCGACCCCGAAGATGCCTCTCTTAATCCCACCATATTTGACTCGAAAACTTTATAAACTAACTTTTAACTCACGAATTCAACTTCAATCGTTGATTTGCATCGGTTGACCTTCAATTCGATCGTTCAGTTCAAATTTCCTGGTCGAAATTGATCGATTCCTCCGGTTGATCGTGCGGTGTTAAAGTTGACGTCTCCACTATTTGTTTACATCCGATACTCGGCCTCTTTCCACCGAAGGTGATTAGGTCCTTTTACATTCGTTATTTTGGGGTCAAAATTTAACTTTTTAATATTTTAATTCACTATAAATGTAATAAATAGAATTTAGATACATTATTTCAACATAAAATTGAGTTATTTCGTTTATAAATGTAGATAATAAAGCATTTTTGGCCAATCAGATAATTTCTACTGTACGTGTTAAGTTTTGGTATTGTAAATGTGTATCGCAAAAAAATTATACATTTGCTATTAATGGATTAATAATTACGTTTATTACTTTCACTTTGTTTGGTTTTATGTACAGCCCTCCACAGGGATAATTCCCTCTCTGGTGGGCCCTTATACGTTTTCAAAATGAGGTGCTTCTTATATTTCATAATTGGCTTCCAGTCACTCGTATTAAATTGCATGGAAGATTATCAGTCAAAGCCATGATCCGTATTATTTTTCACCTTTGGCACATATTCTTTATATAATGTGCACTTATTTCCATCATATGTTTTCTGTTTAGTATCACTATGGCCTTTCTTTACACAATTTTTACACTTGAAGATGTTGCTAAGCACATTCATTTGATTTGTGGTTTTCACCACATCTAGGGCAAACTTGGTCATTTCTACAATTTGTTGAGCTATGACCAAATTCCTGACATCTATAGCATTGATGGGGCATGTAACAGTCGTATACTTCGCAATGGTTGCTATGTGTTTTTCAACTTTACAAGAATTTTGTACTTAGTTTTTTTTCTGGTGTGGGGTTAGGGACCACACGTCCATAAGTATGCGCTGATCCTGAACTTGATTACTGCTCAACTGTATATAGGGACATTGAACCTATCCCATTGTAGGGAAAATTCGTGGTAAAACTTGATACTACTGTAGTTGCGTGGCCTGATTGATTCCCGCCAGTCGCCGACCGGGACAGGTTTCTCATACATAAATATACGTAACAGTAGCCAGGTCTTGACCTAACCAGATCTTGCCTACCTAACCTAACTTAGGGCGACGTGCCCTGACCTGGCCTGGGGGCTTTGAAGCAAAACTGATTTTTAATGTGAAGTAGGGATGTTTCAAGCAAAACGGGAATGTTTAGGGTTAAATTTGGATGTTTAAAGTGAAATAGGGATGTTTATGGCAAAATAGGGTGTTTAAGGTGACATAGGGATGTTTAAAGCAAAAATGGATGTTTAATGTGAAGTAGGGATGTTTAAGGTGACATAGGGATGTTTAAAGCAAAACATTGACGTTTAATGTGAAGTAGGGATGTTTAGGGCAAAATAGGGATGTTTAGGTGACATAGGGATGTTTAAAGCAAAACATTGATGTTTAATGTGAAGTAGGGATGTTTAAGTCAAAACAGGGATGTTTAGGGTTAAATTGGGATGTTTAAAGTGAAACAGGGATGTTTGGAGCAAAATAGGATGTTTAAGGTGACATAGGTATGTTTAAAGCAAAAATGGATGTTTAATGTGAAATATGGATGTTTAAAGCAAAACGGGGATGCTTAAGGTTAAACTGGGATGTTTAAAGTGAAATGGGGATGCTTCAGACGAAATGCGGATGTTTAAGAAAAATGTGATACTGATATGACAATACTTATCGAATGACTTACAATATATAATTCTCGTGACTTCACACTTTACTACATAAACAAGTAACAAGGATAATACTTATACTTAGAAACGTCGACTGTAAGTTGTGAGTGTTCCCTAAAGGTTTATAGACACTTGATTGTACTCTTACTGCTACTTTTCCAGTGTTATATAAAATATGAAAGTTGCCATCTTGAACTGATGAGGTTGCATAACATACAACCCATTTTCTTGGTCAAGTCGTCCAATTTGGGAGAACGCTGAATACTAATTCTCTCTCTCTCTCTCTCTCTCTCTCTCTCTCTCTCTCTCTCTCTCTCTCTCTCTCTCTCTCTCTCTCTCTCAGAATAATTCTCTAAATAAAGGACTAGTGTAAGTCGAAAGGCCTTGCAGCACTCCATTTGATTTTGTCTTTATTTATATATGCATCACGTTCCATATTTTCGTGATTCAGTTTATATATATATATGTGTGTGTGTGTGTGTGTGTGTGTGTGTGTGTGTGTGTGTGGTGATAAATGAGATGTGTGGGGATTTAAATAACACGAAGAGTTTCAGTTGCAAAGGCCCAGAGGGGATTTTATTGACAAATTACACTAGTGGTTTACATATCTTCCAGGAGAGATCGAGCAGAGCAAGCGCATCAATATAAATGGTGAACTTGAGTTCTCTTATCTTTTAATATATACTTCATATAAATATTTTAACTCTTTGGAAGCTTAATTCGCCGGCATAACCTACACCATACACCGAAATCTCAAAGATGCCGACTTTCATATTACAGTGAGTTCTAATAATCTATTTGAGATCTCCAGTAGGCCTATAGTTTGAATGAAATTTACTATGACTTTAAAATAATTTAGGGATTGTGTAACTCAAATTTGTAGGCCTAGAGACAGTAATTAGATTTTGTGCTCATTAAAATGAAGTTCTCGAATGGAATTGAGAAAAGGGATCTTTCAAATTACAAATGGAGTGTCTGCTGTTCGTTAAGACCACACGAATAGGGCTGACGTGTATGAAAGATGCATAAAACAAAAGAATTATTCTGAATCATCAATGTTTTGACAGGGAAATAGTACAGTGCCTGAGAGAGGAGAGAGAGAGAGAGAGAGAGAGAGAGAGAGAGAGAGAGAGAGAGAGAGAGAGAGAGAGAGAGAGAGAGAGAGAGAGAGGGAGGGGGTGAGGAATGGGTTGGTATTAGAACCATTCATACAATACCTGGCGTCTGGGAAATGCTGCACCTTACGCTGTGGACTAGTTCTTACGTCCAAAGCGATATATTTCTAATTTTCATACTTACAATGTAAGTATCAGTCACTTAAACTGACTTAAGTGGACAGTAGAGGCCGTGCTCTCATTAAATAGGCCTACTGTCTTTCTGGAGCCAATCTTAACCTCGCCAAAAAAAAAAAGCCATAAGTACGAGGGAAATTAAATTCTTCAGTCGACATTTATTCCTGGATTACAGAGAAGGTGTCCCTGTAGCGGGGGGCGGCAGGTGGGGGAACATGACACCCACAAAGCTATATAAGCAAGGGAGAAGTTAGTCTATTCTGACACAATAGATGGGTGTTCACAACAACCTGAAAAATATAAAAAATGGACATTATGATTTTAAAAAACTTCAAAAAACTTGTTCGAATCCCTCTTATTATTATTATTATTATTATTATTATTATTATTATTATTATTATTATTATTATTATTATTATTATATTATTATTATTATCAAATATAGTACAGTATACATGGAGAGGAGTATGAAAAATTTAATTTGACTCGAAGGGGCGCGAGTGGGGAAAAGTTTGAAGAAGAAAAATAGCTGCAAAGGAAAACGATGATCGGTTTCCTGTCAGAGAGAGAGAGAGAGAGAGAGAGAGAGAGAGAGAGAGAGAGAGAGAGAGAGAGAGAGAGAGCAGGCTGCTTCCACTCAGTACCTGGCAGTTTGCAAGGAACGCTTATCATGCAAAGAAGTGTTTTCATTTAAAGACCTTAATCTTGTGATGTTGCAAATATAAGTGACATTTGTTGCTAATTTATTTTGTAAGTGGAGTAAAGTGAGATTTATAAATACGCTTCGTAATTTTCAAATGTAATTTACATACAAAATCTGACACTTTTAGAAATGGGCAGTTTGTAAGCGCAAGGCGGGCATTTAAACCATGCTGTTTAAGAATTTGTGTTTGTTAAAACTTTCAGAAGGAAGTGGGCAAAATTTGCTCTGCCCATCAGAAGATGATCAAAATTTTAGATAGGAATTATGAATTTCAACATAGGTTTAAAATACGCGGCTGTGTCAAGGCAAGGTCACATTGAAAATTAAATAATATATATATATATATATATATATATATATATATATATATATATATATATATATATATATATATATATATATATATATATATATATATATAAGGCAAAATCACAAAGAAAAGAGAAACAATGGAGTGCTGCTTCAAGGCCTTTCGACTTACACTTAGTCCTTTACTTAGCTAAGTAGGGGACTAGTGTAAGTCGAAAGGCCTTGCAGCACCCCATTGTTTCTCTTTCCTACGTGGATTTTGTCTTTATTTATATATTCATCACGTTCCATACAGACTGAGGATTGCTCATTCAATTTGCCTTTGATGGCTAAGCCCTAAATGCAAAGGTGTAATGAATCATCTCATCAAATACCTTTCATTACCCGGACTTGTAGTTTGGTTAAAATATATATATTCCATTTATGTGTTTGGGTCACAAAATATTCCTTAGTAACTGCTATCTTCCTAGAATATATACTTCAGTTTTAGACTGTTTAAAAAAAAAGGGCAGCATTTTTAATTTCGCAAAGCCATTTGGTCACTACTTCAAACCAGACTTGCTCGAAAAGGCGCATCAGCAAAAATGCTTTCATTATCCCACATTCTTCTTCTTCTTCTTTCGACCTTATTAGTCCTAGTCGCACTGTATAGCAGGATCGAACGCTCGAGTCAACTTTCTCCATCTATTTGTATTCCTTACATCTTCTTTCGCCACTCCCACCTCACCACATCCATCCAGCAATAGCTGCGTGCTCTTAAAAATCGTGCACGTTGGGATGTGCCGTTGCACAGGCGTTATCTCATAACGGCGCTGTCATGTATGTCTTAACGTAAGTGCAAGACTTGTTATATAACGCCGTCCGTAGACGCGTTCAGTTCAAAGCTGCAGCTAGATGTTGCGTAATGCTGTAGAGTATAAGTGTAATCAGTTATTATTGTGTTAGTATCGAATCCGACACATAGGCTTCGATCCTATAAGTTCTACCTCGTGTACGTAGAATATAATTCCTTATTGTGTATCGAGCTCCGATGCTCATATGTCTGTTATGATTCCATTGTATATTCTCTTTTGTAGCAGAGAATAAACACGAGCTGAAAGATATAGATTTATTACCCCTTCATCCTCGGACTTCTCAAATGGACCAGACCTCAAAATAAAACATCATATTTAGCTGAAAGAACGAAGATTTATTATCGTTTTCATCCTCGGACATCAGTGGCGACGAGGATGGGACCAAACCTCAAATACTAAATACATCATATTTACCTTGCAGGTAAGAACGAAGAATTGTAGTAGGTGTTATAAATACCAACACATCAGTGGCGACGAGGATGGGACCAAACCTCAAATACTAAAATACATCATATTTACCTTGCAGATAAGAACGAAAAATTGTAGTATGTGTTATAAATATCAACACATCACTGGCTTACATTCATTTTAGGACAATTAACTCAGACTAGCCTACACATATCGACTCAATCCTGGGAATAGGCTAAACAAGTGTAGCACACTGGCCTAGGTTAATAAACCCCCGGGCTACTCTTAGCTTGGACTGGTACTTGACGTCGTAGACAGACGAATCTTCATTTTGTAGTTAGGGTTGAGGGAAACGCCGACTCCCGCGGGTTGTTTAATGCTTCTCAGTAGGTTACATGTTGTAAACAACTTATTCCTAATGTTCCTTCCATAATTATTAGAACTGCTTCTTACATAGGAACTTATACTGGTTCTTGTACAGATACCCTATACTGGTTCATGTAAGAATGCCCTAGACTGGTTCATGTATTACGAATGCCCTAGACTGGTTCCCTGTAATACAAAAAGTTCATTTAGGACAGCCATCTTGTGCCAAACAGCATGCAGTCCTTAGCCTTGGCTATGCTGTCCTCATGCCTAACTTAACTGTTACATTACACAGTTAGCCTGGCTTTTCATGCATAAGAGGTGTAATTGAAGTCAAGAATTGATATATATTCATAAAATTATGGAAGAATGTCACACATCTTAGCCTACGGTTGGTGGCACTGCAACCACATGCAAGCTCATCATGTTGCAACTTACGTAACATTACCATAACAACTCTCGGTAATTTGCTGTTACATTAAGGCAAAGATACACGAGAACACAATTAAGTGTTATGGCAACATGTACAACATAAACTAAGATATGTGCATACCTTTTACAAGGGAGAAATATGGCATTTCAAATGAAAATAAGGGGAACTACATCCTTCCCCTCTCAAGTCGCCAAACACGTCTTGAACAGTGCGAGTTGAGCTTACACAACTACGCACTTGGTTAAACTTACGCACTTACGTACGCACACTCGATCATAGACAATCTCAGTTTCGAGTGGTTAAGTCAACTTATTGATAAGATGAAAACCAATTCGTTTTTCCAGTCCACCAATTATGAAGGGTATTGTCATTAATTCAAAAGAAGGATTTCCATCATTACAGTATATATATATATATATATATATATATATATATATATATATATATATATATATATATGTGTGTGTGTGTGTGTTTATATTTATATATATATATATATGTATATATATATATATATATATATATATATATATATATATATATATATATATATATATATATATATATATATATATATATATAATATATATATATATAATTGTTTTGTACGTTAGTAGAATTACTAAAAGGACCTCATTCAAAATGGATGGTATCTAACAGAGTATTTATTCAGAAAAAGTTACAAGCTTTCTTGGACAAACAGTCCACATTATCAAGTATCCGTACCTACTGATACCTGATAATGTGGACTGTTTGTCCAAGAAAGCTTGTAACTTTTCTGAATAAAACTCCATTAGATACCATCCAATTTGAATGAGGTCCTTTTAGTAATATATATATATATATATATATATATATATATATATATATATATATATATATATATATATATATATATATATATATATATATATATATACAGGTGGCGTGTCAGGATTCTGGTGCCGTTTTATGTCTCCGAGGAAGCTGCTCCTTCTGTCTTCGGGGATTCTTGGAGATTCCCTGGAGAAGCTGGTTTTGTTCAGTGAGTGGTCATATATTTTGAATAATTCTTCTTCCCTCTCTAATTATATGTATATATATATACATACATATATATATATATATATAATTAGGGAGGGAAGAAGGATTATTCAAAATACGATCACTCACTGGACATAACCAGCTTCTCCAGGGAATTCCCAAGAATCCCCGAAGATGGAAGTAGCAGCTTCCTCGGAGACACAAAATTCCTCCGGAATCCTGACACCGCCACCTGTCGGTTTTGAAATCTAGGGATAGAGCGAAGAGTGTTAATCTGTACTTGACAAAAGATGTTGTTCCTAAGCTTGCTTACTTTCGTGCTCAAACAGTGCTTTGGCTCCGGGGTTAAATTCCCCCGTGGGATTACGTTTTATATCAGTCTTGTTATGCTGTTCATCGAAGTATTTATACTTCGTGAAATGTGCATGGACATATTTCAATTCTTTACTTATTTCATGGCTCTGGACGACTCTGGGCGTCCGGAGGATTCTCGAACTGACAAGGACAAAGATATGGTAGACGACGACTCCGATTGTTTAGAAGATGATGATTCGGATTGCGAAGACGACGATGATTTCGATTGCGAAGACGATATTTCAGACTATGAAGAAGTCGATGATTCAGAATGGAAAGAAATGCCACGATCAATCAACCAAAAGTCAGACGACGCAATTAAGAAAAATGCAGACATCTTGAGGCTTGAAGAAGAGAACATAGCGAAGACTCGAATCATAGAAGAACTGAAAGAGAAAGTAGAGAGGCTGGCTGAAGGAAGACTGCACATGGAACGAGACATAAGAGACCTGGAACGACTTCTTCAAGAAAAGGAGAAACAAATCTGCTCATTGCCAGCTGGAATGGAAAGTCTTCGAAAAGAAATATCGCTCAAGGAGAAAGATACGGAGAGGCTCTCAAAGGAAAACGATGATAAAGACTCCAAGATAATTATTTTGGAAAGTACGGCAGTAGTTCTCGAGATGGAAAAGGAAACGCTATATCACAATTTGAAGGAAATGGAAAGTGACAGAGACAGGACCCGCATCCAACTACACAAGCTGAACGAGAACTTGGAAAGCCTCCGACAAGAGAACAAAATGAAGCAGAACCACTTTGAAAATCTGCAGAAGGAAAATGAAGACAAAGACTTAAGGATAAACAGTTTAATAGAAAAATTAGAAATTCTCAACACTGTTTCTCAGAGAGCTGACGAAAATTTGAAACAGCTCGAACAATGTAAGAAGGAAATGGTAGAGGCACAGAAGGAGGTAGGAAAACTGAAAGAACAGAACTTCCAGAGGGATAGGGAGATTCTCCGACTGGAGAATGAATGCTCCCAGAAGCAAAATATGGTCATCGGTCTGTTGAACGAAACGAAAAGTGCTGAAGCAGAGAAGACAAATAGAAATTTGAACGAAATGACGAGACGAAAAATCCAGCTGGAATTCGAACTGGCTGAGATGAAAGAGGACCTAGAGACGATGGAGTTTGAAAAACTGGAAGCAACAGTTGAAATTGAAAGACTCCAGGAAGACAACTTCGCAAAGGATCAGAAGATCAGATCCTTGGAAAGTCAAGTCAAAATGCTTAAAGAAGAAAAGACAAATGGAACAGTGAAGGAAGAACAGTCTGGCTCAGAAAAGAAAGATGAAAAGAAAAAGGCTTTGGGTAAAACTCGATGTCTGAGGAAACCTCAGGTCAACTGCAAAGCCCTCTACCGACAGATAGACAGCATCGAGGAAGAGCTTCGTCAAATCGGGGCACAGAAGCAACCTTCAGCTGCTACCAAGAGATGCGCAAAAGCCCTGGCTAAAACTCCAGCAATCAAGAAGGCCCTAAGTACAGAAGAAGTACATAAGACAATGAGGATTGAGTCTGCAGCGAGACTCCGAAGACTGGAGCAAGAAGCTAAAATGGTAAAAAATCTCTACAAGATCAACTCTGTCACTTAAGGACTCCGCAATTTTAGGAAGACGGCTGGTTTGCTAGTGGAAGAAAGAAGACAGGACACTTTGATGCTGAGAAAGCTTGATGGAAATCATTCCTGGACACAGCTGTGGAAGAATCCCTAGGCGAAGAAGAGATTACAGCGACTGGTTGGACTGGCGGCAAGTGCCCGAAGATTGGGCTCTCCTGCCACATACCCCTCTGGATGGGGTATCAATGCCCACTCACATATGCTAGGGAAGGCAACCACTGGCGCGGCGTAAGAACCCGTAAGTTTCATGCCCACTTCATATGTGAACTGGGCTATGCATTGCATATTGGATCCCATTTTTGCATATACTCTAGTGGCAACCTCTGGCGCGGCGTAAAAACCCGTAAGTTTAATGCCTTTTATATATGCAAAATATGGGTTATGCAGTGCATATTGGATCCCATTTTTGCATATACTCTAGTGGCAACCTCTGGCGCGGCGTAAAAACCCGTAAGTTTAATGCCTTTTATATATGCAAAATATGGGTTATGCATTGCATATTGATCCCATTTTGCATATACTCTCTAGTGGCAACCTCCCGTAAAAACCCGTAAGTTTAATGCAAAATATGGGTTGTGCATACATATTGGATCCCCATATACTCCAGTGGCAACCTCTGGCGCGGCGTAAAAACCCGTAAGTTTAATGCCTTTTATATATGCAAAATATGGGTTATGCAGTGCATACTGGATCAAATTCTTGCATATACTCTAGTGGCAACCTCTGGCGCGGCGTAAAAACCCGTAAGTTCAATGCCTTTTATATATGCAAAATATTTGATCCCAGTACGGCAGGGTCACCAAGACATCGAAGGGCGAGCCATCAGGAGTCGCTGTATTTCACCGTCTTGGGATTTGGAGATCGAAAGTGTCCTGTCTGTAGCAGAGGATTGCGGATGTCATCAAGGAACCAGATGTTTCCAACAGTGAGCAGAGAAATGGCTGCATTTTGGACTGTCAAGAAATCTCCTGTTTTCTGTCAATTGCAGAGGAATGATCTGGAAGTTCGTCACTGATGTAGGGTCATATAAACTGAGGATTCCATCTCTCTTGGCTAGCCGATAGAGCTGAGAATGGGGAAGGGTCCACCCCTGGCAAAAAATAAACCCCATTCAACGAAGCTCTGTTGGCGAGGATGCCCCAGGGTGAGATCGCTTGCGATCGTTAAAGGCCATATATATATATATATATATATATATATATATATATATATATATATATATATATATATATATATATATATATATATATATATATATATATATATATATATATATATCGCTCATTTGCCAGAAGAGTGACACAACTAAAAATGTTTTTGAGTTATTGATACTAAGCAGATAGCCCGTTCTTTGTTTAATATTGTGCTAAAAACGTCTTATTTGTATTTGTAATACGAACCGCTATAGGGCATGACATGTCGCTATTACACTATAGAGAGTATATGGAATTTTAAACTTTAAAATGCTTCTCCTGGAAAATAACGATTTTTGAGTTGTGTCACTCTTCTGGGAAAGGAGCGATATATATATATATATATATATATATATATATATATATATATATATATATATATATATATATATATATATATATATATATATATATATATATATATATATATATATATATATATATATATATATATTATAGATATATATATATATATATATATATATATATATATAATTAAGAGGAAGAAGGATTATTCAAAATGTGATCACTCACTGGACGTAACCAGCTTCTCCAGGGAATCCCCAAGAATCCCCGAAGATGGAAGTAGCAGCTTCCTCGGAGACACAAAATTCCTCCGGAATCCTGACACCGCCACCTGTCGGTTTTGAAATCTAGGGATAGAGCGAAGAGTGTTAATCTGTACTTGACAAAAGATGTTGTTCCTAAGCTTGCTTACTTTCGTGCTCAAACAGTGCTTTGGCTCCGGGGTTAAATTCCCCCGCGGGATTACGTTTTATATCAGTCTTGTTATGCTGTTCATCGAAGTATTTATACTTCGTGAAATGTGCATGGACATATTTCAATTCTTTACTTATTTCATGGCTCTGGACGACTCTGGGCGTCCGGAGGATTCTCGAACTGACAAGGACAAAGATATTATGTTAGACGACGACTCCGATTGTTTAGAAGATGATGATTCGGATTGCGAAGACGACATTTCAGACTATGAAGAAGTCGATGATTCAGAATGGAAAGAAATGCCACGATCAATCAACCAAAAGTCAGACGACGCAATTAAGAAAAATGCAGACATCTTGAGGCTTGAAGAAGAGAACATAGCGAAGACTCGAATCATAGAAGAACTGAAAGAGAAAGTAGAGAGGCTGGCTGAAGGAAGACTGCACATGGAACGAGACATAAGAGACCTGGAACGACTTCTTCAAGAAAAGGAGAAACAAATCTGCTCATTGCCAGCTGAAATGGAAGGTCTTCGAAAAGAAATAACGCTCAAGGAGAAAGATACGGAGAGGCTCTCAAAGGAAAACGATGATAAAGACTCCAAGATAATTATTTTGGAAAGTACGGCAGTAGTTCTCGAGATGGAAAAGGAAACGCTATATCACAATTTGAAGGAAATGGAAAGTGACAGAGACAGGACCCGCATCCAACTACACAAGCTGAACGAGAACTTGGAAAGCCTCCGACAAGAGAACAAAATGAAGCAGAACCACTTTGAAAATCTGCAGAAGGAAAATGAAGACAAAGACTTAAGGATAAACAGTTTAATAGAGAAAATTAGAAATTCTCAACACTGTTTCTCAGAGAGCTGACGAAAATTTGAAACAGCTCGAACAATGTAAGAAGGAAATGGTAGAGGCACAGAAGGAGGTAGAGAAACTGGCAGAACAGAACTTCCAGAGGGATAGGGAGATTCTCCGACTGGAGAATGAATGCTCCCAGAAGCAAAATATGGTCATCGGTCTGCTGAACGAAACGAAAAGTGCTGAAGCAGAGAAGACGAATAGAAATTTGAACGAAATGACGAGACGAAAAATCCAGCTGGAATTCGAACTGGCTGAGATGAAAGAGGACCTAGAGACGATGGAGTTTGAAAAACTGGAAGCAACAGTTGAAATTGAAAGACTCCAGGAAGACAACTTCGCAAAGGATCAGAAGATCAGATCCTTGGAAAGTCAAGTTAAAATGCATAAAGAAGAAAAGACAAATGGAACAGTGAAAGAAGAACAGTCTGTCTCAGAAAAGAAAGATGAAAAGAAAACGGCTTTGGGTAAAACTCGATGTCTGAGGAAACCTCAGGTCAACTGCAAAGCCCTCTACCGACAGATAGACAGCATCGAGGAAGAGCTTCGTCAAATCGGGGCACAGAAGCAACCTTCAGCTGCTACCAAGAGATGCACAAAAGCCCTGGCTAAAACTCCAGCAATCAAAAAGCCCCTAAGTACAGAAGAAGTACATAAGACAATGAGGATTGAGTCTGCAGCGAGACTCCGAAGACTGGAGCAAGAAGCTAAAATGGTAAAAAATCTCTACAAGATCAACTCTGTCACTTAAGGACTCCGCAATTTTAGGAAGACGGCTGGTTTGCTAGTGGAAGAAAGAAGACAGGACACTTTGATGCTGAGAAAGCTTGATGGAAATCATTCCTGGACACAGCTGTGGAAGAATCCCTAGGCGAAGAAGAGATTACAGCGACTGGTTGGACTGGCGGTAAGTGCCCGAAGATTGGGCTCTCCTGCCACATACCCCTCTGGATGGGGTATCAATGCCCACTCACATATGCTAGGAAGGCAACCACTGGCGCGGCGTAAGAACCCGTAAGTTTCATGCCCACTTCATATGTGAACTGGGCTATGCATTGCATATTGGATCCCATTTTTGCATATACTCTAGTGGCAACCTCTGGCGCGGCGTAAAAACCCGTAAGTTTAATGCCTTTTATATATGCAAAATATGGGTTATGCAGCATATTGGATCCCATTTTTGCATATACTCTAGTGGCAACCTCTGGCGCGGCGTAAAAACCCGTAAGTTTAATGCCTTTTATATATGCAAAATATGGGTTGTGCATTGCATATTGGATCCCATTTTTGCATATACTCCAGTGGCAACCTCTGGCGCGGCGTAAAAACCCGTAAGTTTAATGCCTTTTATATATGCAAAATATGGGTTATGCAGTGCATACTGGATCAAATTCTTGCATATACTCTAGTGGCAACCTCTGGCGCGGCGTAAAAACCCGTAAGTTCAATGCCTTTTATATATGCAAAATATTTGATCCCAGTACGGCAGGGGCACCAAGACATCGAAGGGCGAGCCATCAGGAGTCGCTGTATTTCACCGTCTTGGGATTTGGAGATCGAAAGTTTCCTGTCTGTAGCAGAGGATTGCGGATGTCATCAAGGAACCAGACGTTTCCAACAGTGAGCAGAGAAATGGCTGCATTTTGGACTGTCAAGAAATCTCCTGTTTTCTGTCAATCGCAGAGGAATGATCTGGAAGTTCGTCACTGATGTAGGGTCATATAAACTGAGGATTCCATCTCTCTTGGCTAGCCGATAGAGCTGAGAATGGGGAAGGGTCCACCCCTGGCAAAAATAAACCCCCATTCAACGAAGCTCTGTTGGCGAGGATGCCCCAGGGGTGAGGGGTGAGATATATATATATATATAAATATATATATATATATATATATATATATATATATATATATATAATATATATATATATATATATATATATATATATATATATATATATATATATATATATATATATATATATATTATATATATATATATATATATATATATATATATATATATATATATATATATATATATATATATATATATATATATATATATATATATATATATATATATATATATATATATATATATATATTGCTCATTGCCAGAAGAGTGACACAACTAAAAAATGTGTTTTTGAGTTATTGATACTAAGCAGATAGCCCGTTCTTTGTTTAATATTGTGGTAAAACGTCTTATTTGTATTTGTAATACGAACCGCTATAGGGCATGACATGTCACTATTACACTATAGAGAGTATATGGAATTTTAAACTTTAAAATGCTTCTCCTGGAAAATAACGATTTTTGAGTTGTGTCACTCTTCTGGGAAAGGAGCGATATATATATATATATATATATATATATATATATATATATATATATATATATATATATACATATATATATATATACATATATATATAATATACATACATACATACATATATATATATATATATATATATATATATATACATACATATATATATACATATATGTGTGTGTGTGTGTGTGTGTGTGTATGTGTGTGTATATATATGTGTGTGTATGTATGTGTTTGTGTGTGTGCGTGAGATTACACCAATTAAACATACAAATAATGCTATAACTTTCTTTTAACACAACCTGACTTGCACTAAACACCTGAACGTTCTCTATTCCTGATATTAATAAGATTAACTCAGCAACCGAGACTGATAAGTTAGAAGATAAATTAGAAGATTATCAGCAAGAATCTCAGTGATCCCTCGACCGTCAACGAGGTAACATGTTGTCAGATGTGGCTCCAGAGGCCTGTCCACTCTAGGAAACATAGTTTGGAAACAAAGTTTATATGTGTATACATATATGTACACTTATGCATGCACACTCATACCTATGCATACATACATATACACACCGGTATGTGCATATACATATGAACATATTAATATTTACAAAATTGTTAAACCTGTTCCATCTATTTTCCATTCTGCCAGAAGCCAGTCAGCACGATAGGCTTCTTTTTCTAGAAATTTCCTTTCTCTTAGCCCTCCTCGAGTGCATTAAAACTGGCAAGCAAAGTACAGAGGCTACTGCCCCAACAGGCATCCTGACGACAGCTGAGGTCTGGACTGTGGAAACTGTTTGCAAACAGTTTGCAAACCCTGTCTCCAAAATGGAGACTAATGAATAAATAGATGAAAAAAAAACTGAGACATATCTGCTCGCGAGAACTTCTTACAGAACTAAAACTCAGGGATGGATAGAGAACATTGTCCATTTTACCCTCAAATTAGGCCTACCCGTCCCTCAGGCCCTCAGCGTGATGGGGTCAGTTGTTTCAACACCACTGAAGGACCCGTGGAATCGTTGATTCCTGACCATTATCTAAGTTCTCTCAACTCTTCAATCACAGAAAATGGGTTAATCACATTCATAGAAAATGGTGCCAAAAGTTCTTTAAGGTAAACATCAGTATTTACGACCATTATCTAAGTTCCCTCAACTCTTCAATCACAGAAAATGGGTTAATCACATTCATAGAAAATGGTGCCAAAAGTTCTTTACGGTAAACATCAGTATTTACGACCATTATCTAAGTTTCCTCAACTCTTCAATCACAGAAAATGGGTTAATCACATTCATAGAAAATGGTGCCAAAAGTTCTTTAAGTTAAACATCAGTGTTTACGACCATTATCTAAGTTCCCTCAACTCTTCAATCACAGAAAATGGGTTAATCACATTCATAGAAAATGGTGCCAAAAGTTCTTTAAGGTAAACATCAGTGTTTACGTCAAACGCAATGGCCACCCACACTCCTAACCAAGTAACATCAGACATCTTTTGGCTTAAGTACAAAAAATCATGTTGGGTACTACTAAATATAAAATTTCATACTCTCTGGAATAAATTGATGGCTATGTTACTCCGAATACAGTTCAAACAGAGATAGAATAGAAGACTATAGAAGACTTGCCACCAAAGGTTTATAGCTTGCAACAAGACAATTACAAACTATATTTAGATCTGTTCCTGAACATATTTTTGTTTTAGGCCTATATCGACAATACTTTCTTATACTTTCACCGCGTATTTATGCTTTTTATTCTTGCTTCTTCTTTGTCCCTCCAGCATGACCTGTCTTGTTATGTGTGGAACTTGGCAGAGTATACAATTTTTCGTCTATATTACCATCAATTAATCTGTGGTTTTAACAACACCTTGGGTAAACAAGTTCTCAGTACACTTGTCTAGCTTATGTCCTAATACACTTAAAATTATGAGATGGTTCTAACGTGGAGGTCTAAAGAGAAAGTCGACTGCAGATTACTTCTGTCACTGATAGAGTAATAAACATTAATATTTACATGACAGACCAACATATAAATGTGTCTGGTGATGCTTACAACTGCTCTGACAAGTTAGGCCTGTCTAAAAGAAATACGGAAAATGATAGGGTGACGAGAATAACTGAAAATGAAGAATATGAATGAAAAAGGCAAAGCATTTGTAAAGTCTTGCAACAAGGTTTGGCCTAAAGGATAAGTTTTGGTCTAAAGGATAAGGTTTGATCTAAAGGAAGCATAAGGTTAGGTCTAAAGGATAAGGCTAGGTCTAAAGGTAGTTACCTTTAGACCACAGCTATGCAGCACAGTGACAGATCCAATCATGAAGAATAACAGGAAAACGAATAGTATAAAAATATAACAAGGTAGGCCTACTGAGAATTAAGCTTTTATACTTGTTGACAAACCCACCGCAACTTTCATAACTTGGAACATCTAGGGAAATCTACAATCATCACAAGTCCATTCAAATTTAGTGCTAATAAATAATGGAAGAGAGAGAGAGAGAGAGAGAGAGAGAGAGAGAGAGAGAGAGAGAGAGAGAGAGAGAGAGAGAGAGAGAATCAGACTGGAATTAAAATACAGAATGGCACAATAAGTAGGCCTATAGTGAGTACAAGTATCTCAGGGAATGGTAATCAACTCTTAGAAATGAAGGAATATGGCGTTATATGGTGAATAAGAGGAATGACACTGTTATGAAAACAGAAGATAACATTTAATACAAAATAATCCGAAGTATGGATGAATAGCCTTTAAATACTCTTTACTGGGCTTTCATTGTGGAAACAGTAGAATGACTCTTGGACGTAAGCATAAAACCATTTGAATTACAAAACAAAACAAACCCACAGTTAAAAAAAAAAAAGCATGAATATAATCTGTTGAGTTTTTTAGAACCTACGGATTTTAATAGATGTTACCATGGATACAGGAGGTCATCCAAAAGTGTTACCATTGACTCATGAAGGAAAATTCTTCGGAGTACCATTATGGTCATTAAAAAAATGTTTTTTTCGACGTCAGATAAATACGAATACGTTAACTACATTGGCCGTAACTCTCAAAAACCATTGTGACCCGATTAACTCCCAACAGGATTCATAAATAGCATTACGGTAGGTTGTCAGTGTAAGGATTCGAATGCGTTAAAAAGGACTTTTGTGATAAACTCTCTCTCTCTCTCTCTCTCTCTCTCTCTCTCTCTCTCTCTCTCTCTCTCTCTCTCTCTCTCTTAACTTGAACAAGAGGGTAAAAGTTTATCGTGTGCATTTCTCTATTTTATCAGATTTTCTACAAGAAATTTCATAGATGCAGCCAGAAACATCATTATGAGAATTTTTTTATCACTAAACTCTTAACATTAAAATGACTGAAAACAACATTTATGTTGAAAAGTTTTAAAATTCTAGGAATTTGTAAAAGCCTTTCATCATACGGTAATGTGAGAACATTATGCTTGCTGAATTCAAATTTGTTATTAGTTAAATAAAATGTTTTCCTGGCTCTTTTCCATGCTACATCTACAAAGGTCATTGGGTATTTAAGTTTCAAAGCAATGTCATAAATAGTTTTGGTCTCAGCATCAATGAACTGCGGGTTACAAACACGTAAAGCCCTGAAGAATAGTCCAGAAAAAACAGAGAATTTAACATTTTGATGGTGATTGGAATAATATTGAACAAAAGAGGCAATGTTAATTGATTTTCGAAAGCCTGGAAAGGTGAAATTTCTATCATGTCTATGGACAGTTACATCAAGAAAATTCAAATTACAATTTCTTTCTTTCTTTACGGTAAATGTTATAGAATTCTCTTGGTAGAGCACGCTACCCCCCGCCCCCACTTCATTATTTTATTTGTGTGCCTTTGTGTTAGTTTTGTTGTTTCAATACGCTCGATTCATGTACTTGAAACCGACACTAATGTTTGTTGTAGAGTTGTTGAGTGGTTATCGCCGAGTCTCTATATTCCAGGTTTTTGAAGTTACTCATTCCTTCAATTTTCAGTTATTCTGATTATATATCTCATTTAATCATAACTACATTGTAGTGCTGAATGAAATTCATAACTCATAGTCCAAGCGCTTGGGCTAGTCCCTAGATTTTAATATCCACTAATCCGTTGATTATACCGAACTTTATTGAAATTGAAGGAAATATGAAATAAAAAACAAATATTGTAATGTAAAATTATGTAAAAGGATATGCTGTTGTTTGTTTAAGATTAAGCCAGCCTTGTGTGAATCAGGGTCTTGCGCCGGAGCAGACCATAAATGAGGCACTTTCGATGGAAATAGAGAAAGTAGAATGTCAATAATTATTGCATATCCTACTCGAGGTATTACGTATTGTGCAGGATGTTAAAATATTTCTGCTTCCACGATCATTATCATACCACTGGGAACCCAGCTATTACGTCTGATGTCATAGTTTAGGTCACAACTAGCCTCTCTCTGGGTGCTTACCAAATTTAGCTAAGTTTCCCTTTAAATTTCTTTGATTTGCTCTGATAAGTGCCTTAGTAAACCACATCAGACATCACTGCATATTTTTGCCAATTAGGCTGTGGCTTCAAATAGCGATTCCCAAAATACGATCCATATCCGATTCTTTGGTAAGATTTTATCGACGAATATCTCTAGAGCGATAAAATCAGCGTCTCAAATGCAGACACACTTTTATTATTATATTATATTATTAACGTGATGAATAATAATAACAATCATAATTATGGATTACAAGATTTTGTGACTGTTGAAGGCATTCAGCCACACGCTTTGTTTTTCATAGTTCGAGTACTGACAGAATGAGCGAATGTATATAGCGAGGGAATGTAAGCCTGTAGGCCTAAAAATGCGTTTGGGCAGGATACACACTTTTGTTTTTTTTTAGTTATCGCCAGCATTTTGTATTTGTTTAATTCGCGAGAGAGAGAGAGAGAGAGAGAGAGAGAGAGAGAGAGAGAGAGAGAGAGAGAGAGAGAGAGAGAGAGAGAGAGGACCTTAGATAATTTAAAATTAAACGGCCGAAAACGGGTGGAAATCCTGTCCGAGAGAGAGAGAAAGAGAATTGGGGATGGGGAGTTCCGTTAGCGTTGTTAACCAAGGTTGTGGTATCTACTGTACATGATAAATATCGTCGACAGAGACAATATTTATCATGTAGATTTTATTTTAACAGTCAAATTAAAGAATCGACCAGTTTTAACTCCAGAGAAAGTTCAAATTAACATTTAACCTATTTGTGTTATTAAATAGTAGAAATTTCTTTTATATTACGTAAAATCGAAGGCTAAAATAATATGTTAACGTAAACAGACAAAAATGTCAGTTACCGTAATTGGTGTGATTCAGGCCCGTGAATTTCCTGGAAAAAATGCCTACAACTTTTTACGACGAATGTGAATTTTAATGTATGATAAATATAACATTGAATATGAATAATGAATATTACGTTAATTAAATGAAAGTGTCTATTGAAAATAATTCGATTAAATTCTGTCTTCGTGTTACGATGTCATTCATTTTTGGAAGGATATGAATTTTAAATATACGATAAATATGACATTGAATGTGAATTTTGAATATGATATTTTATAACTTGAAGGTTTTAATGAAGATAATTCGATTATATTCCATAAATTATATAACCATAAAGTTTATTTTTACATATTTGTTTTATGCTCGTAATCGCTCACACCCTGGCGAGTGGTGACACCGTGACGTCACTGACACGTGACCCGGCATTGTAAACAAACTCCCATCTCCCAGCCAACGTGTCGTAAGCTTTGGACCCACAAGTTTCTCTGTATTTGTGGTAAATATTATTCTTATTTGGTAAATATTATTCTTATTTCTTCCATGTATTATTTACAACGTTATGTTTTCGTGTCTATAACGATTTTTCGTTGCAGTGACGCATTTTTCGGAAGTTAGAGGCCTGACTCGGCCACCCTCCATCGTAACCGTGTTCTTTGACCCATCGTAAGTCTCGACTACGAGATTGTAATATCACTAAGATTTAATTGAAAGTACCGTCAAATGTATTTCGTCATGTTTAGTACTAGTCCCTGGGGGGGATTAGCGGTTCCAAACAATCAATCAGTAAAAAAAAAAACACTCACCAAACTTACAAACCGAACAGGAGAAAAGGCCTTACCTTAGGGACTCCGTGGGTGGGTACAGAACAGCCATTGCCTTCAAGGACGTGGAACCTGGCCCTACCACACCGGGGGCAAAAGCAGTGTTTTTAAAACGCCGTGATCCTGGCAGAGTTTGATTAAAAGTTCGTAATTCCCGTATTATAATACGCTAAACGGTAGAACTATGGGGTAGTTCCGCGTGGCCGACGGCACTATAACTTGACTTTTTCTACACTTTTTTGGTTGCTAATTATGAATTTACCTTTCATTTTTAGCGCTCGAGTCTAATTAACCTGTAATTAACCCCCGAAGTCCATTCAACGAGGGGTTTCCATACGCGATCTTCACAAGACAGAGCACGGATTCGGCAAGTGCAATAACTTGTTAATGTATGGGTACCCAACCCCCCCGGGCCAGTACTAAACACAGTGAAGGGACATTCCATTTGGCCGACAACAAACAGATTCACCGCCAGTGTCAGAACCCCTAAAAGTGTAGAAAAAACCAGTTGAAAAGGTAAAAACAGGCGCGGAGCTAATGTATAGAATTACCCACTAAACTTGCAGTGACTGCCATTATAGTTTGCGCAAAACTAAAACAGCAGGCGGTGTTAATGAATTGTGGGTGTTGATCCACTGCAGTAACTAAACCACCCTAATTTGTGACTGCATTAACTAAACAAAACCTAACCCAGTTCGCCACATTCCCTGGCCAGGGGGCCTTCACCCCCCCCTTTAAATGCAACCTAAATTAAAAAAGTGAATTTAATGCGTGTTAACATACTAATGCATTTGCTGGACAAGTTATGAACCGTTCCAGCGTAAACAGACAGACCCAAGGGTTGGAAAGGGGGGAAGGTGTAACTTGCAAAGATCGCATATGGAAACACCCCACAGCCCCTCCGATGCCAGGAGAATCTTCTCTGTCCCCCCCTGAAATCCCCCTTCCCCTCAAACTTCGTGTAGGGTGCAGCCCAATTTTCGCGGCTTATTTTCAACTGTAGTGCCGCGTTATAACATTTATAAGGTAAACATCACTTGTAGGGAATGCGTTAACATACACAATCATTGATGTTTGTTAGTTAGGAACTCAAAATCAAGGTGAGCAGAAAGGAAAGAGGGTTATGAAAGACGTAAACAGAAAGGAACGTTAGGCAACTTTGAGTGTGAAACCTCCTCACTGTTTTACCCCGTTTGTAACCATCCGGATGGTCTGCAGTACAAAGAATTAGGAGGTTTTTTCTCAACGCAGAGTTAACGGCATGTGATTGGTTTCTTCAGTGAGGAGTTGGGCTGTGAACCAAAACCTTCCCTATAAAACAACAAGCAGGGGAGCAAATCACCCTGTCCCGGTGGTATACCCAACCCATAACCCCACTTTCCCATCAGGTCCCCTAGCTTGTTCGATGGAAGGAGCAAATCACCTGTCCCGGTGGTATACCTCCCCCATAACCCCACTTTCCCATTGGGTCCCCTACCTTGTTGGATGAAGTTCTGTGGTTAATTACAGGGTAATTACAATCGTGCAACAAAAATTGAAGGTAAATCTATAATTAGCAACCAAAAAACTGGAGAAAAGGTTAAGTTAGAAGGAAATCGCTACCTCGGAGCTACTACTTAGATCTACCTTATTATTAAAACAATTTCCTGTTCCTACTGTAGCCAACGGTAGGGGTACCCTAGGTGAGATACCACGAGGGGGTAACCTAGGCCCATCCGTGTTCCTGATATTGTTACTTGGAGGGGGCCATACAATGGGTGGGGGCAAAGCCCCCTTAGCCAGGTCAGGGCACAACACTGTTTCTGATATTCATTGTTGGGCTAGGCTACTTGGGCAGGGCTTCCAAAGGGGGTAAAGCCCCCCTCCCCCAGCCAGGTCAGGGCAGGGTGCCCCAAGTCACGTTAGAAAGTAAGGTCTGGTTAGTTATCAATGATACTTAAAAAAAAATAACCATGTTTATATTAGCCATGGAGCTTAATGTCTGACAATTTTAGGCAAGGGGTAAGGGGGTCCTCACCCCTTCCCCTGCGAGTCAAGCAAATTATCCCTGAAAACACCAGCTAGGAACAGATTTTTGGTAAAAGTGGAGAAATGCTATTTACTGTATGCCAGGCTATTTCAATGGCACACGGCCAGCTCACAAGTATTCCAGGACATCTTTCGAG
The DNA here is from genome assembly GCF_040412425.1 of Macrobrachium rosenbergii. Lineage (NCBI taxonomy): Eukaryota > Metazoa > Arthropoda > Malacostraca > Decapoda > Palaemonidae > Macrobrachium > Macrobrachium rosenbergii. The sequence goes on from NC_089743.1 coordinate 92,532,072, forward strand.
AAGGATACATCCTAACCTAACCTTAACCTAGGGTTGCTGCGATCTGACGTGGCACTTTTGCCTTGCCTGAACCCTCCTGGTGTGACATTGCGCATAGCAGAACGATGTGTGTGTGGCCAAAATGACCCGAACTCACCTATTCAAGCAGTGGGCTATTCTTAAAGCGGTTAAGTATTAGTGCAATTTCTTTCGTCACCTCAACTTATTTAAACATTCTTTGTACCTTACGTTTTTTCCTGAGTCAGAATTTTGAAAATGCATGTTTTCCCTTTATGTGGTTCATTGTCCAACTAACTAGTCATGCCAACTTGGGCGGAGTTTTTCTACATTCTCGTGTATGCGACAGCCTACCCAGCGTTCATTGATGACAGGCAGCAAATTTGAAAATTTAACAAATTACCAAAAGAAACATAACAGAATCTTATGTTCAGACTAATATTTTAACAGCTACTACCTAGATTTTCATGAGACCATAATACTGTAACATTTCCATTCCTATTCAAGTACAGGAACCATTTACTTTATTATTCATACAAGGTGTCATTTCTTTCATGCATTCCTAACCATTATTGTTGGTTCTAACCGAGCTTTTTGTATTTTTCTCTCTCCTAGAATCTAACAATTGTAGGGGGCCCCTAGTTCCTCATTGGACAGGTCGGTATAGTTCTCAGCTAACACTCTGCTGGGCCCGCATTCGATTCTCCGGCCTGCCAGTGAAGAATTAGAGGAATTTATTTCTGGTGATAGAAATTCATTTCTCGGTATAATGTGGTTTGGATTCCACAGTAAGCTGTAGGTCCCATTGCTAGGTAACCAATTGGTTCTTAGCCACGTAAAATAAGTCTAATCCTTCGGGCCAGCCCTAAGAGAGCTGTTAATCAGCTCAATGGTGTGGTTAAACTAAGGTATACTTAACTTTTATAGGAGGCCCCTGTGGAGAAAGAAGTACAGAGCACCAGTCCAAGATGTATAAATTTTATTAATCACAGCATACTCAGTTTATAGGTATCAGAGATGCATCATAACCTAACCTTCAAAACTATGGCATTGAATAGCCACCTCTGGCTTAGCAGTGGGCCTGTGGCACAGATTTCATTCATTCAAACCAAATTGTTCCTGTAGGGGGTGGGTATGCCGTGAGTGCACCTCATTCGGTACGCTGTAGGCATTACTTAAGGTTCTTTGCAGCGGGCCTTCGGCCCCTAGCTGCAACCCCTTTCGTTCCTTTCACTGTACCTCATTTCATTTTCTCTCTCTTCATCTTACTTTCCACCCTCTCCTAACAATGATTCATAGTGCAACTGTGAGGTTTCCTCCAAACCTTTTACTGTCAGTTTCCATTTCAGCACTGAATGACCTAGTAGGTCCCAGTGCTTGGCCCTTGGGCATGAATTTTTTTATCCAATTCAGAACTAAATTGTAACTTACTGCAGAGCACTGGCTGCAAATATGGCTGAGGGTCGCCTAACCTGACCTCAACAGTTAATTAGTTTTGCCAAGACATTGAATGCAAAGAGAGAGAGAGAGAAAGAGAGAGAGGGGGGGAAGGAGAACTGAAATCATAACAAAAAATTGCCCCTGCGTTAGACTTTGTTACACAAAGTCCTTTGCCCGAGCACCGCTCGTAGTCCAGGCCACATCTCATGAGCCACATTCCCCTGATTCAGCCCCTGTCAGCTCTGCAGTTTATTTCCATCTTCTGTCCTAGCACAGCAATGGTATTGTTTCAGCCTGTCATTGTGATCAAATTAATTGTTATTATTAATTCTCTCTTTATTATTTAGAATTTGACTAAAATGAGTTGCTTTTCATAATGTTTTGTATTTACATGCATGGCACTGGAATGGGCCATTTGGGAGAGTAAATGTTATCAACAAAAAACTGTTTCTGGAACAAATAAAAGAAAGCTTTTTGGTAAGTTTGCTGTTTATTATATGTAATATTGATACATATTCTTTGAGAATTAAGGAATTGTTTTGTTAACTGTTCTTTTATTCCTCTAAACATACACCAGTGTTCACGTTCATAATGGTCCTCATTAATGTTAGTGTGTTCTTTTGAAACATACAGGCAGGCCCCAGTTTATGACATGGGTTCCGTCCGGACGCTGCGTCATAAGCCAAAAATCAGCGTAACCCAAAATATTGAAGAAAATTGTAATGAAACCGTACTTTTAATCATTTGGTTGTCTTGTAAATGATGTAAACTGCATTTTTATTGAGTTTTTCATCAAAGAACCTCTAAATTTTAACCATTCTGCCCTTTTGGGAGACGTCATTTCTTCCATTGGATTGGCGTCATAAACCCGGAACATGCGTTGTAACCCTGGAAATAATTTTTTATTATTATATTTGAAGAGTGTCGTAAGCTCGGAACATCACAAGCCGAGCCCGTCATAACCCGGGGACTGCCTGTATAGACCTTAGTTGTAGAGAGGCATATCTTTGAAACTCAAGTTGGCTCGGTTGTTGAGACTATAGCCAGATGGGTAACTTGCCCAGGTTAATTTCTTATATACTGTGTAAGTGTTTAGGTTCTAACTTCTTTTATTACCATTTTGAGTCAATTGGTAACTGCCACATTTTTCACTAGATTCTGATGTTATGTAACTCTTTGCCATCATTCATACCTCCAGTCCCCGTAGGGGGTAGTGCCGTCAGTGCACCTCACGGGGTGCACAGTAGGCATTACTAAAGGTACTTTGCAGCGTCCCTTCAACCCCTAGCTGCAACCCCTTTCCCCTTTCATTCCTAACAATTATTTCATAGTGTAACTGCAAGGTTTTCCTCCTGTTACACCTTTCAAACCTGCCTACTCTCAATTTCCTTTCCAGCGAAGAATGGCCTCATAGGTCCCAGTGCTTGGCCTTTGGCCTAGTCTCTATACAGTAAACCCCCCGTATTCGCGTTCTCATGGTTTGCAGACTCACGCACTCGCGGGTTTCTCTGTGGAACATATCTAGCCATCATTCGCGGAAAATTTGCCGATTTGCGGTATTTTTCACTGAGAAATATTCACTAATTACTGTATTTTCATATCATTTTCATGAATAAATGCACTTTTTGTGATAAAACTATTAAAATACTCAGGTATAAGCATTTTTACAGGGTTCTTCTTGGTTTAAGCTATCAAAATGGGCAGTTCTAAGTGTTTTTAGAGGGGTTTTAAGCATTCATGGATTTGACCCGGGGGTGGGGGATTCGGGGGTGTTCACTGTACTGTATTCCATTCTGTTCTATTCCATACCTCCAGTGTTACGTGTTACCCTGTTGGCTAATGTCAGAAATTAGTAAATGATTTGTAGCAACAATGTTGGGACTTAGTTGGTGATTGGAAATTTTTTGTTTCTTATTTGTCACATAAGATGGTTTTTGCAACAGATTTGAGTTGTGATATATTTAAAGTCATTTTATAATTGTACCGTACTTTTGTTTATAACTCTTCAGTACAGCAATTTGATCTGTAGTGCAGTACATCTATAAACTATCTGGAAAAATATACTGTATATTATAGTAAGTGCATTACATATTGTAGATAGATTATTGTATAATTTTGTCACTGTTCTGTTTACAGGAATGGTTGAAAATCCCAGTTTACTTCCAGCGGCTCCGAGTCACTTACAATGCATGGAAAAGTGTCGTCAGGGAAGACGTAGAGAATTAATTGACTCTCAGGCCAAGAAGTAAGTCGGTATCGGTTCTCAGTTTTTTTGTCACAAATGAATTGGTTTTTGTGAGTGCAAGAAAGAATATCTGATTTTAATGCTTATCCATTCTATTTGCGTATACTTTTGTTCATATGCAGTTTTGAATAGATAAGCCAATAATAATGACATTATAAAGAATAATGGTAAGCTCTATCAATCACATCCTTTCATAGGATAAAGGTAACGGAGAATATTGAAAATGATAAATAATTTGTCATAATTTGCTTTTCAGGCTCAGCGATGTTATTCAGCAACTGGCCGATATTCATATTGGAAAAAGGATAGTTTGTGGAATGCGGGAAGTCTTTTATTGAAATGTCCAATCAGAAGTCCTTCGTCGTCTGGATTCAGGTTCTATTTCAGGTACCGTCAACATGTTTCGACCAGCTCATTGTTCATCCTTTGGATGTGGTTGAAGAAGGTCTGGAGAAACAAGGTGCTCAGGTCAGTATTTATCGGGGGTTCTTGTTACTCGTTTTCCACAAATTCCCCATCGTTACCTTATATACAGCATGGTAAAACCACAAATAAGCTACAATAAACTTATGATACAGTACTTACTATTAGTTCACTAGGTTATAAACTGTCAAAACATTGTATCAAGTTGCTGACACTTGTTGGGAACTATCAGCCACCTGTGCATTTTCAATCCCAAGTCCAGATTAGTAAGTTTTGATGTATATTCTTAATCTACAAGAGAGTTATTCCCTGTAGGCAGGGCCAGATTTAGAAATTGGGGGGCCCCCTCCCCTTAAAGAAATTGAATCATCTATAAAGAAGAAAGTTTAATTACTTTTTTAAACGAGGAAATGGCTAATGTAAGGTTTTGAATAAGGTTTTTTTTTTTTTTTTAATTCTTGCAATTTCATAAAGAATAACTTTGGCCACATTATTCAGTTTATATTATATGGCAAATTACTATAAGGATTTGTGATCAAGAAAAGGTATGGATTATTACAGTGCCTACAAAAATTCCCTCCTTCTACACCTGACCTCAGTCAATTCTTTGACTAAATCATCAAAATGTATCCTTTTTATAACACTACTTTCTACATCTAACAAACCTAAAGCTTTTAACCTTTCATCAGTCATTGAGGTCCTAAGATGATTTTTTATTGGTGCCAATTTGCTAAACGACCTTTCTCCTGAACAATTAATAACCATCATGCTAAGATATATTCTAAGGCTACATTAACATTTGGAAAGGTATCGGGAAGCCCTTCATCATGTAACAAAATTGCCTGTTGGGATGGAGTGACACAAATTGGATCATTTCCTCAGCAAACACACTACTGTCACTGAAGTCTTTAGGAAAAGCGCTGATAAATTTCTCAACCTCTGTTTTTATCTCAGCTTCAGATAAAGTACATACATTGACTACTACTTTGAATCTGTCATACCCCAATTGGTATGCTGCACTCCGTTGTTGTAAGACAACAGACAATTGATCTAAAATGACGTTGAAAGTTTCACATCTGAATTTTTCTCTTGGCGGAAAAATCTACTTCCTCTGAGGCTGAAGTTGTGTTTGTATCATGTTGCTTATCTCTGTTTCTTGGCCTTTCTTTAGTTGATTTGTATTCTGTGTTGCCACGTAAATTCTTGGCCTCAGTATGTTATGTCCCCTACCCCCTTGGTCAAAATACTATTTTTTCCCAACATCTTACTAATTTTTTTTTTTTTTTTTGAGTCAAGAGGGGCCTCAGACAGGGGAACCCAGGACAGTTGCCCCCTATACCGCCTATAAATCCGGTCCTGCCTGTAGGTGGCTAGTGCCTTCAGTGTACCTCATACGATGCACTGTAGGCATTACTTAAGGTTCTTTACAGCTTGCCTTCGGCCCCTAGCTGCAACCACTTTCGTTCCTTTTACTGTAACTTCTTTCATATTCTCTTCCATCTTACTTTCCTCACCCCTCTCCTAACAATTGATTCATAGTGCAACTGCGAGGTTTTCCTCCTGTTACACCTTTCAAACCTTTGGCTGTCAATTTCCGTTTCAGCCCTGAATGACCTCATAGGTCCCAGTGCTTGGCCTTTGGCCTAAGTTCTATATTCCATTCAATATAAGAGCGTTATTGAATTGGCATTAGAGTATTCAAGAAACTGAACTATAATCACAAATTTGCAATTTACTTCATTCTAAATTTGGTTGACTGGTCTTGATCCCCACCAGTCAGCCAAATTTAGAACGAAGTAAATTGCATATTTGTGATTATAAGTTCCCATTGAATGGGAAATTCTGTAAACAAATGAATGGTTCTACCTTAGAGACTTATCTTAAATCTCTCCTGTTGCATCTTCCTTCTTTTATGATTGTGAAACTTGCAACACACTATTTTGGGATGAGTTCATCATATTGTTTACCCTGTCCATAAATAAGAGAATATAAACTGTGGCCTCCTAACCAGTCAAACTATAAAACTCACTGATACTTTCGAGACCTGTTTCTGGTTCATGTTCACTCAACACTTTGCTGTCCAAGATCCCTACCTAAAGTTCACCACACTGTCCTAAAATGGAAAACTGCAGTATCTGCAGAATTTCGAAATTCAGATATGCCAACTATTGGGTTCGTGAAACACTAATACACAGGTTACTGCAGTTTCAGAATGATTCTTCAGTGCTTTCCACAAGTTTGTAGGGGGTCCCATTTGCAGTGTCTGCAAAATCAGTAGTAAGGCAAGAGAAAACATACTGCAGTCTTCCATTTTAAGGCAGTGTACACTGATCTTACGGTGCTCTTTCAAATACATTTATCAAGAATAGCTATTTAGTTACGGCTCACATTATTAATAAGCACCGACTTTGTGCCTTTTCAAATACATTTATCAAGAATAGGTATTTAGTTACAGCACTAGTAAAGCAGCTTACAGCAAGAATAGGTATCTAGTTACAGTGCCTTATCACTAATAAGCACTGGCTTATGGCAGATGTCGACTTGCAGCGCGCCGCTGGGATGGAACCCCTGTCATGAGTTGGGGACTGCCTGCTAGATCTGCCTCACATGCTAGCCACGGCGTCTCAGGTCACTGACTGAGCAGCAGTTCTTGGAATAGCAATGAGGTAAGAATCGCACTAGAACGTTTTATGTGAAATTTTTTTATTTTAACGTCATTTAGTCAGAGCTCAGAAGTCAGTGCATAGTATGATTGATGGGTTTATTATGAGCACAATGGAATATCACTTACCTTTAAATATTATTGTATTTTATGGTGCATTAATTAAATATTCCAAGATCAGTTAGTGGGAAATGCTTTGGTCACAGACATTACAACAGAAACCAACTTATCAGCTCATTGCCGGCAAGAGCTTCCACAGTGGACAGTAATGATTGTCACACCATTACCAAACAAACCAAAACCATTTCATAAAAGTCAAAACAAGTCAATATCTTAGCATTACAGAGTGAAACTGCATATAGAAGAAACTTGGTTTATCGGACGGTTCCTTCATGATAGTGCAAATTATAAAGTATTTATGAAATAATTATAAGTAATGGAAATCAACTGAAAAATAGATAGGGCACACTGATTTTGCAAGGTTCCAAAAGTCTGGAAAGCGGTTGGCAGGTACAGAAAGTGATTCAGTTACCCACTGGGAATGTGAGGAGCATTTTGCCTTTATTTTATTTTTTTTTTTCATGATTGATAGAGGTAGACTAAATATATGAAATAAAGGAATGACATTGGTTTGGTAAGAGTTTAGTATGTCATAAAAAGGACATATATTTATCTTGCTGGTTACTGGCAAGGAGTTCAGGTCATATTTATCTTGCTGGTTACTGGCAAGGAGTTAAGGTCATCCAGTCCTCAAAGTGATTTTGGCTGTAAAGCATTTAGATTGCCATCACCTGCTTATTTGTCAGGCCACTTTTGAATGGATCTTAGAGGCCTGCAGACTGTGATTAGTAATTATATGTGATTAGTATTTAGGATTTGCTCACCAGAAACAGTTGCCCTCAAAAATTACATAAATGTAAGAACTTAGAACATTCATTATTTAGTTTTTTAAGTAGGTACATACAGTATTGTAATTGTTGATTTCTTTCTCTGAAAGGTGCGAGCAGTTCGCAAATCGCGAAGTCACGTTGAGCTAGAATCTTTTGGAGCAACGCACAGTAAACCAGTCCTGAAGATGGTTTCCAGGATGGAGAATCACACTGACGAAGTACCGAGTAAAGCCCCCATTTTGAATTTTCTCTGCAAACGTCTTTGGCAACAGGATCAGGAATTACTCTCCATTAAGCCATAGACTTTAAAAAGGGTTTTTTGTAAGTATAAGTAAGTGCAGCAGGATTTGTGTCCCAGAATGGTGTAAAGTATGTGTCATTTGATCAAATTTACAAGCACCAGGAGAACCTTCTCTTTTCTTTTGAATTAGATTTTCATTGTACTGTAAAAGCACTGTAGTTGTTTCGTATTGACTTTGCTCCCGTAGGTGGGGTAGTACTGTCAGTCCACTTCATGGGGTGCACTGCAGGCACTACTGAAGGTTCTTTGCAGCGTCTCTTCAGCCCCTAGCAGCAACCCCTTTCATTCCTTTTACTGTACCTCATTTGATATCTTTCTTCCATCTTGCTATCCATCCTCTAACAATTATTTCATAGTGCAACTGCGAGGTTTTCCTCCCTTTACACCCTTGTAACTTTTTATACTCTCAAATTTCCTTTCAGCGCTGAATGACTTCGTAGGTTCCAGCACTTGGAGTTTGGCTTAAACTCTATATTCCATTCCATATTGACTAATGATTGCACAGTGTAATGTGTCTGTTGGCTTCTGTGGTAAGGAATTATGTACCGCAGATTTGTATTTTATGGATAACTGTTGCAATGACATATAGAAACAGCAAATAAGAAAATAAAAATCATAGAATAAGGGCCATTGTCTCGGAAGTCAAACTTCCAAAGAATATGGTGTTCATTTGAAAGAAGTAACAGAATGTAATGGGAAATACAGTGAGAAATGATCAGGTATTAGAAAAAAGCAGATAAATTAACAAAAAATTAACAAAGATGGAGGTAAATTATTAAAATACAAGAATAGTATCAGGGTAGTTATGCATTTGCACCTTTCGTTTGCGCTACTGAAGTGCCAGTTGCACACCTTCCTCAGGAAGGCTTCAGTACAGCAACCATATTTGATTAAACCATTCATGTAACAGTAGTGTCACATGTGTAAAATTGCCTTCCATACAGTGTCTTATTTTTAACAATCTAGTTTATCCAGTGTTGCCTATATTTTGTACTATACTACATCATGTCAGGTTTGTAGGTGAATATATCTTGGTCACTCAATAGGACAAGGTTTTTAGACTATAAATTATTGTTTCATATTCAGGTGCAAGCTTTCTATATAATATTTTTTCCTTGCAGGTTCATGGCTAGAGTATTTTATGAAGGAAATGGAAAAATACCAGATTGAACCAAGAAAGCCTGTGTACAAGAAAGGCAGAAGAAGGAGAAGATATTCTACACAAGGAATTCTTCAAAAGCAGAACCCCTGAAATTAACTGGGACAAGACAGTTGCCAAATCACTGTTGGCTGAAAAAGGAACAAAAATATAAAGATGATGACACCTTAATACATATTAAGATACATAGGTTCTTATTGTTAACTTCTTAGTGTATTATCAGCTATCAAGTACTTACACATAGTTTTGTTTGTGCTAGAATCTAGTACCATTTTGATCCCATAAGTAATCTAAATTTCTTAGTCAGTATTAGATATCTGGCATATTTCAGGATACGTATTTTACTTTAGTATCATATAAGTTTAAATAGCTTTGCTTCGATATACAGTACATAGTTTTCACCTCAACGTCCTAGCAGTGCTGTTAGCTCCTGAGTAGCTTTGTACATTTCAGAATTCATAATTCTTACCCATAATGCTCATTAGTTCAGGATATAGTTCAGGCTGGTTGCTATATAAGATAAATTTCATATCCGTGTAATATCAGTACAGGCAGTCCCAGGTTTGTCTCGTCATAAGCCAGAAATCATGGGAACCCAAAATATCATCGAAAGTTGTAAGAAAACCTTAGTCGTAATCCTTTGGGTGTCTTTAAAATGACGTAACCTGCATTCTTATTGAGTTTTTCATCCAAAAACCTCCAAATTTTTAGCATTCTGCCATTTTGGAGTAATTTCTTCCATCAGATCAGCGTCATAACCCCAGATCATGCGTTGTAGCCCAGGAAATCATCTTCATTTTAACGTGCTTTTCCCATTTTTTGTATGGGGAAGCACGATGCCTTCTTTCGAAGGACTTTGATTTGGCGTTGGGGTAGACCGTAGCCTCGATCAGCTGCCCTGCCTGACATCCCTTAGACCCCAGTAGCCGATGTGTACATGTATCGTACCAAATCCCCAGCTCCCTCTCTCCCAGCAGCAAGGAGAGTTGAGCGTTGTAACCCAGGAAATAATTCATGATAAAAATATTTGAAGAACGTCATAAGCCGAGCCCGTTGTAACCCAGGGGCTGACTGTGTAAGATCATTTTCATTTCACAAACCTAGTTTTGATTTGCAGTACCCAGTAGGTCACTGTTCAGTGCATACTTGGCCTGGGTACGAAGGTCACATAAGGTTGATAATAGGTCATTTTAATGATTTTAGGTCAATCTCCTGGAATTCAGATACGGTCAGTAGCAAATAGTTCATTAGTTAGATGGAATAGTTTTCTTGATTTTTTGGACTATTGACAAAGTAGTCAGTATAGTTAAGAATAGTTTTTTTGGAACAAAACTTTGAAGTATTACCTTGACAGAATTGATAATCTTTTTGGCCAAAGTACAAAAGATTCCTGATAGCTTTTCTCTCAGAAAAGTGTAATATTATTATTATTATTATTATTATTATTATTATTATTATTATTATTATTATTATTATGATTATTATTATTATTATTATTATTATTAGGCCATTGACTTGAAATTCAGTCTTCCAAAGAATATGGTGCTCATTTGAAAGAAGTTACAAAAGGTAATAGAATGTACAGAAAGACGAGATCAGGTTTTAGAACAGAAAAGAGATAATTGATTAAGGGATAAATAGATAATAATATAAATTAATTGTAGGGAGGTGAAACTAGCTTCCATCATAGTAGAGACATAGAAAATTAAGATTCTCATGTACAGCACATTCTTTGTAACCATAAAACTCATCTGGTTTTAGTTACTGATTGATATCAGGGTTCCTTTGACATTAATTTTGTAACAAAAGGTTTACGTTGTTGCAGTATAAACTTATTATTTATACTCTCACTTTGAGACTTAAATTACTGAAAGCATTCGTTTAACACGAAAACTGTATATATTTATACAATGAGACTTAAATTACTGAAAGCATTCGTTTAACACGAAAACTGTATATATTTATACAAATCGTTGCCATGAAAATAATGCATTTGGCCTGACATTAAACATAAATCAATTAAAAAATAACAAATTTATATACTCTGGAGAGTATCTTACCAAGAGCAATATTATCATGGCATCCCTGCATATTTCAAGACACTGTTAGCATGTGAAGGTTCCAAACTGAAGTCTTACTTTATAGGTAAATGATATATTAAGAAAATAAAAAAATTTCAGGATGCTGCTGGGGTTCTTGCTGCAGATGATAATTTAGATAAACAAATCTATAAGTAAACTTAAATCTGAATTGTTGTTTGAAAGGAAGTAGTGTTAACAAATGGTGTCTTGGGTACATAAATAAACTGAAAAATGCTCTTTTAAAGGGAATTTGGTAAAGGGTATCTTTGAAATACGAATGAATAAGTATTCACAAATATGCAAAGGGTATATTTATCTTGATGTTACATTGACAAGTACTCTTTCTAAAATGTTTACAACTATCCTGAGAACTAGCCTGTATTTTTTCACTAGGGCACTTGTATATTTTCCAGGCATTTGATATAAAGTGTAAGATACTTTCTTAGGGGACATTTAGCTATTAGGGGAGTTTCCCATTTAAGTTAAGTACCATTTTATTATGTTTTAACGAGACCAGCAAATCAGACATTACAGTCGACCCCAGATTTGCAGAAAATTCACCTGTTCGTGGAATTCTTCATAGAGAAATATTCACTAATTACTGTATTTTCATATCATTTTTGTGACTAAATGCATTTTTTTTTATGATAAAACTATTAAAATAGTTATAAGTACTTCTAGAGGGGTCTTAAGCGTGTGAACTCTTGCAATAGGGTTAGGGAGTTTCCCATTTAAGTTAAGTACCATCTTATTATGTTTTAGCGAGACCAGCAAATCTCACATTACAGTCGACCCCAGATTTGCAGAAAATTTGCCTGTTCGTGAAATTCTTCGTAGAGAAATATTCACTAATTACTGTATTGTCATATAATTTTTTTGACTAAATGCATTTTTTTATGATAAAACTATTAAAATAGTTATAAGTATTTCTAGAGGGGGTCTTTAGTGTTTGAACTCTTACAATAGGGTGTCAAATATTCGAGGATTTAGCAATTACCAGGGAGTTATGGTACCTTTCCCCTGCAAATCCGGCGGGTCGACTTTATCTCTTTCCTTGCAAGGTTAAAGCAGTTGAACAGCAGAGTTGGAGAAACTAAATGGGTAGCTGTCTGATAATCAGGGATTTTTGTTATGCTTAGATTTAGCCCAAGAATAGATGCTAGAAATTTCATCTTAACATCAGAGGTCTGTGGTTCATCTTTGGACCCAAATCAATTCAGAAATATTCTGCGCTGTAGTTACATTTTAA
>NC_089743.1:92545018-92562495 GCF_040412425.1 Macrobrachium rosenbergii
TTTTCCATACGCGGACCTGCAGAATTTGGACAGAATTTCTGGTGAAATTTAATTTCTCAAATTTCTTTTTATTTCACTCAATGGCCGAGTCTTCATCATCAGCGTTCATAAACAACACTAACCTTCATTTTGGGATATAGAGAGCCGAAATATGGACAGAATTTCTGGTGAAATTTAATTTCCTCAAATTTCTTTTTATTTCACTCTATGGCTGAGTCGTTCATCATAGTCTCCATCATCAGCGTTCATAAACAACACTAACCTTCATTTTGGGGATATAGAGAGCTGAAATTGAAACGTTGCAAAATTTGACATTTTTTCCATACGCGGACCTGCAGAATTTGGACAGAATTTCTGGTGAAATTTAATTTCCTCAAATTTCTTTTTATTTCACTCTATGGCCGAGTCTCCATCATCAGCGTTCATAAACAACACTAACCTTCATTTTGGGGATATAGAGAGCCGAAATTGAAACGTTGCAAAATTTGACATTTTTTCCATACATGGACCTGCAGAATTTGGACAAAATTTCTGGTGAAATTTAATTTCCTCAAATTTCTTTTTATTTCACTCTATGGCCGAGTCTTCATCATCAGCGTTCATAAACAACACTAACCTTCATTTTGGGGATATAGAGCCGAAATTGAAACGTTGCAAAATTTGACATTTTTTCCATACATTTTGGACAGAATTTCTGGTGAAATTTAATTTCCAAATTTCTTTTTATTTCACTCTATGGCCGGTCTCTTCATCAGCGTTCATAAACAACACTAACCTTCATTTTGGGATATAGAGAGCCGAAATTGAAACGTTGCAAAATTTGACATTTTTTCCATACGCGACCTGCAGAATTTGGACAGAATTTCTGGTGAAATTTAATTTCCTCAAATTTCTTTTTATTTCACTCTATGGCCGAGTCTCCATCATCAGCGTTCATAAACAACACTAACCTTCATTTTGGGGATATAGAGAGCCGAAATTGAAACGTTGCAAAATTTGACATTTTTTCCATACGCGGACCTGCAGAATTTGGACAGAATTTCTGGTGAAATTTAATTTCCTCAAATTTCTTTTTATTTCACTCTATGGCCGAGTCTTCATCATCAGCAGTTCATAAACAACACTAACCTTCATTTTGGGGATATAGAGAGCCGAAATTGAAACGTTGCAAAATTTGACATTTTTTCCATATACCTGCAGAATTTGGACAGAATTTCTGGTGAAATTTAATTTCCTCAAATTTCTTTTATTTCACTCTATGGCCGAGTCTCCATCATCAGCGTTCATAAACAACACTAACCTTCATTTTGGGGATATAGAGAGCCGAAATTGAAACGTTGCAAAATTTGACATTTTTTCCATACGCGGACCTGCAGAATTTGGACAGAATTTCTGGTGAAATTTAATTTCCTCAAATTTCTTTTTATTTCACTCTATGGCCGAGTCTTCATCATCAGCGTTCATAAACAACACTAACCTTCATTTTGGGGATATAGAGAGCCGAAATTGAAACGTTGCAAAATTTGACATTTTTTCCATACGCGGACCTGCAGAATTTGGACAGAATTTCTGGTGAAATTTAATTTCCTCAAATTTCTTTTTATTTCACTCTATGGCCGAGTCTCCATCATCAGCGTTCATAAACAACACTAACCTTCATTTTGGGGATATAGAGAGCCGAAATTGAAACGTTGCAAAATTTGACATTTTTCCATACACGGACCTGCAGAATTTGGACAGAATTTCTGGTGAAATTTAATTTCCTCAAATTTCTTTTTATTTCACTCTATGGCCGAGTCTTCATCATCAGCGTTCATAAACAACACTAACCTTCATTTTGGGGATATAGAGAGCCGAAATTGAAACGTTGCAAAATTTGACATTTTTTCCATACGCGGACCTGCAGAATTTGGACAGAATTTCTGGTGAAATTTAATTTCCTCAAATTTCTTTTTATTTCACTCTATGGCCGAGTCTTCATCATCAGCGTTCATAAACAACACTAACCTTCATTTTGGGGATATAGAGAGCCGAAATTGAAACGTTGCAAAATTTGACATTTTTTCCATACGCGGACCTGCAGAATTTGGACAGAATTTCTGGTGAAATTTAATTTCCTCAAATTTCTTTTTATTTCACTCTATGGCCGAGTCTTCATCATCAGCGTTCATAAACAACACTAACCTTCATTTTGGGGATATAGAGAGCCGAAATTGAAACGTTGCAAAATTTGACATTTTTTCCATACGCGGACCTGCAGAATTTGGACAGAATTTCTGGTGAAATTTAATTTCCTCAAATTTCTTTTTATTTCACTCTATGGCCGAGTCTCCATCATCAGCGTTCATAAACAACACTAACCTTCATTTTGGGGATATAGAGAGCCGAAATTGAAACGTTGCAAAATTTGACATTTTTTCCATACGCGACCTGCAGAATTTGGACAGAATTTCTGGTGAAATTTAATTTCCTCAAATTTCTTTTTATTTCACTCTATGGCCGAGTCTCCATCATCAGCGTTCATAAACAACACTAACCTTCATTTTGGGGATATAGAGAGCCGAAATTGAAACGTTGCAAAATTTGACATTTTTTCCATACGGACCTGCAGAATTTGGACAGAATTTCTGGTGAAATTTAATTTCCTCATATTTCTTTTTATTTCACTCTATGGCCGAGTCTTCATCATCAGCGTTCATAAACAACACTAACCTTCATTTTGGGGATATAGAGAGCCGAAATTGAAACGTTGCAAAATTTGACATTTTTTCCATACGCGGACCTGCAGAATTTGGACAGAATTTCTGGTGAAATTTAATTTCCTCAAATTTCTTTTATTTTCACTCTATGGCCGAGTCTTCATCATCAGCGTTCATAAACAACACTAACCTTCATTTTGGGGATATAGAGAGCCGAAATTGAAACGTTGCAAAATTTGACATTTTTTCCATACGCGGACCTGCAGAATTTGGACAGAATTTCTGGTGAAATTTAATTTCCTCAAATTTCTTTTTATTTCACTCTATGGCCGAGTCTTCATCATCAGCGTTCATAAACAACACTAACCTTCATTTTGGGATATAGAGAGCCGAAATTGAAACGTTGCAAATTTGACATTTTTTCCATCCACCTAAAAATTTGGACAGAATTTCTGGTGAAATTTAATTTCCTCAAATTTCTTTTTATTTCACTCTATGGTCGAGTCTTCATTATCAGCGTTCATAAACAACACTAACCTTTATTTTGGGGGTATAAAGAGCCGAAATTGAAATTTGCAAAATTTGACATTTTTTCCATACGCGGACCTGCAGAATTTGGACAGAATTTCTGGTGAAATTTAATTTCCTCAAATTTCTTTTTATTTCACTCTATGGCCGAGTCTTCATCATCAGCGTTCATAAACAACACTAACCTTCATTTTGGGGATATAGAGAGCCGAAATTGAAACGTTGCAAAATTTGACATTTTTTCATACGCGGACCTGCAGAATTTGGACAGAATTTCTGGTGAAATTTAATTTCCTCAAATTTCTTTTTATTTCACTCTATGGCCGAGTCTCTCATCATCAGCGTTCATAAACAACACTAACCTTCATTTTGGGGATATAGAGAGCCGAAATTGAAACGTTGCAAAATTTGACATTTTTTCCATACATGCGACCTGCAGAATTTGGACAGAATTTCTGGTGAAATTTAATTTCCTCAAATTTCTTTTTATTTCACTCTATGGCCGAGTCTTCATCATCAGCGTTCATAAACAACACTAACCTTCATTTTGGGGATATAGAGAGCCGAAATTGAAACGTTGCAAAATTTGACATTTTTTCCATACGCGACCTGCAGAATTTGGACAGAATTTCTGGTGAAATTTAATTTCCTCAAATTTCTTTTTATTTCACTCTATGGCCGAGTCTCTCATCATCAGCGTTCATAAACAACACTAACCTTCATTTTGGGGATATAGAGAGCCGAAATTGAAACGTTGCAAAATTTGACATTTTTTCCATACGCAGACCTGCAGAATTTGGACAGAATTTCTGGTGAAATTTAATTTCCTCAAATTTCTTTTTATTTCACTCTATGGCCGAGTCTTCATCATCAGCTTTCATAAACAACACTAACCTTCATTTTGGGGATATAGAGAGCCGAAATTGAAACGTTGCAAAATTTGACATTTTTTCCATACGCGGACTTGCAGAATTTGACAGAATTTCTGGTGAAATGAATTTCAAATTTCTTTTTATTTCACTCTATGGCGGAGTCGTCTTCATTAGCGTTCATAAACAACACCAACCTCATTTTGGGGATATAGAGAGTCGAAATTGAAACGCCAAAATTTGACATTTTTTCCATACAAAATTCTGACAGAATTTCTGAGAAATTTAATTTCCTCAAATTTCCTTTATTTCACTCTGTCGAGTCTTCATCATCAGCGTTCATAAACAACACACTAACCTTCACTAGATATAGAGAGCCGAAATTGTAACGTTGTAAATTTGACATTGCGGACCTGCAGAATTTGACAGAATTTCTGTGAAATTTAATTTCTCAAATTTCTTTTTATTTCACCTTATGCCGAGTCATCTTCATCAGCGTTCATAAACAACACCAACCTTCATTTTGGGGATATAGAGAGCCGAAATTGAAACGTTGCAAAATTTGACATTTTTTCCAAACGCCAAAATTTGGATAGAATTTCTGGAAATTTAATTTCAAATTTCATTTTTATTTCACTCTATGGCCGAGTTCTCATCATCAGCGTTCATAAACAACACTAACCTTCATTTTGGGGATATAGAGAGAGCCGAAATTGAAACGTTGCAAAATTTGACATTTTTTCCATAATATGATCTGCAGAATTTGGGATAGAATTTCAGAAATTTAATTTCAAATTTCTTTTATTTCACTCTGGCAAGGTCTCCATCATCAGTTCATAAACAACACTAACTCATTTTGGGGATATAGAGAGCCGAAATTGAAACGCTGCAAAATTTAACATTTTTCCATATGCGAGCAAAATTTGGACAGAATTTCGGTGAATTTAATTTCTCAAATTTCTTTATTTCACTCTATGGCTGAGTCTCCATCATCAAGGCGTTCATAAACAACACTAACCTTCATTTTGGGGATATAGAGAGCCTAAATTGTACGTTGCAAATTTGGACATTTTTTCCATACGCTGGACCTCAGAATTTGGGATGAGAATTTCTCAGAAATTTAATTTCCTCAAATTTCTTTTATTTCACTCTATGGCCGAGTCGTCGTCTTCAGCGTTCATAAACAACACTAACCTTCATTTTGGGGATATAGAGAGCCGAAATTGAAATGTTGCAAAATTTGACATTTTTCCGCATTAATGGACCTCCAGAATTTGGACAGAATTTCTGGTGAAATTTAATTTCAAATTTCTTTTTATTTCACTCAATGGTCGAAGTTCCATCATCAGCGTTCATAAACAACACTAACCTTCATTTTGGGGATATAGAGAGCTGAAATTGAAACGTTGAAAATTTGACATTTTTTCCATACGTGGACCTGCAGAATTTGGACAGAATTTCTGAAATTTAATTTCAAATTTCTTTTTATTTCACTCTATGGCCGAGTCGCCATCATCATGTTCATAAACAACACTAACCTTCATTTTGGGATATAGAGAGCTGAAATTGAAACGTTGCAAAATTTGACATTTTTCCATGGACCTGCAGAATTTGGACAGAATTTCTGGTGAAATTTAATTTCAAATTTCTTATTTATTTCATCATCAACATTCATGGCCGAACCTTCATCATAGAGAGCAAATTGGAAACGTTGCATAAACAACAACCAACCTTCATTTGGGGATATAGAGAGCCGAAATTGTAACGTTGCAAAATTTGACATTTTTTCCATACGCGGACCTGCAGAATTTGGACAGAATTTCTGGTGAAATTTAATTTCCTCAAATTTTTTTTATTTCACTCTATGGCTGAGTGTCCATCATCAGCGTTCATAAACAACACTAACCTTCATTTTGGGGACATAGAGAGCCGAAATTGAAACGTTGCAAAATTTGACATTTTTTCCATAATGCGACCTGCAGAATTTGGACAGAATTTCTGTGAAATTTAATTTCCTCAAATTTCTTTTTTATTTCACTCTATGGCCGAGTCTTCATCATCAGCGTCATAAACAACAACACTAAACTTCATTTTGGGGATATAGAGAGCTGAAATTGAAACGTTGCAAAATTTGACATTTTTTCCATACGCCGACCTGCAGAATTTGGACAGAATTTCTGGTGAAATTTAATTTCTCAAATTTCTTTTTATTTCACTTATGGCCGAGTCTCCATCATCAGCGTTCTCATAAACAACACTTACCTTCATTTTGGGGATATAGAGAGCTGAAATTGAAACGTTGCAAAATGAATTTTTTCCATACGCGACCTGCAGAATTTGGGCAGAATTTCTGGTGAAATTAATTTCTCAAATTTCTTTTTTATTTCACTCTATGGCTGAGTCTTCATCATCAGCGTTCATAAACAACACTAACCTTCATTTTGGGGATATAGAGAGCCGAAAATTGAAACGTTGCAAAATCTTGACATTTTTCCATACAAGAATTTGGACAGAATTTCTGGTGAAATTTTAATTTCCTCAAATTTATTTTATTTCACTCTATGGCTGAGTCTTCATCATCAGCGTTCATAAAACAACACTAACCTTCATTTTGGGGATATAGAGAGCTGAAATTGAAACGTTGCAAAAATTTGACATTTTTTCCATATCACCCGCAGAATTTGACAGAATTTCTGAAATTTAATTTCCTCAAATTTTTATTTCACTCTTTGGCCGAGTCTTCATCATCAGCGTTCATAAACAACACTTAACCTTTCATTTTGGGGATATAGAGAGCTTAAATTGAAACGTTGCAAAATTTGACATTTTTTCCATAATGGACCTGCAGAATTTGGACAGAATTTCTGCTGAAATTTAATTTCTCAAATTTCTTTTTATTTCACTCTATGGCTGAGTTCCATCATCAGCGTTCATAAACAACACTAACCTTCATTTTGGGGATATAGAGAGCGAAATTGAAACGTTGTAAAATTTGACATTTTTTCCATACAAAAATTTGGGACAGAATTTCTGGTGAAATTTAATTTCTCAAATTTCTTTTTATTTCACTGTATGGCCGAGTCTTCATCATCAGCGTTCATAAACAACACTTAACCTTCATTTTGGGGATATAGAGAGCTGAAATTGAAACGTTGCAAAATTCTGACATTTTTCCATACGCTGACCTGCAGAATTTGGACAGAATTTCTGGGTGAAATTTAATTTCCTCAAATTTCTTTTATTTCACTTCCATGGCCGAGTCTTCTTCATCAGCGTTCATAAACAACACTAACCTTCATTTTGTGGATATAGAGAGCTGAAATTGAAACGTTGCAAAATTTGACATTTTTCCATACGCTGACCTGCAGAATTTGGACAGAATTTTGGAAATTTAATTTCTCAAATTTCTTTTTATTTCACTCTATGGCCGAGTCTTCATCATCAGGTTCATAAAACAACACTAACCTTCATTTTTGGGATTATAGAGAGCTGAAATTGAAAACATTGCAAAATTTTGACATTTTTTCCATACTGACCTTCAGAATTTGGACAGAATTTCTGATGAAATTTTAATTTCCTCAAATTTCTTTTTATTTCACTCTATGGCCGAGTCTTCATCATCAGCGTTCATAAACAACACTAACCTTCATTTTGGGATATAGAGAGCTTGAAATTGAAACGTTGCAAAATTGGACATTTTTTCCATACGTGGACTGCAGAATTTGGACAGAATTTCTTGTGAAATTTAATTTCAAATTTCTTTTTATTTCACTCTATGGCTGAGTCCTCATCATCAGCAATCATAAACAACACTAACTCTTCATTTTGGGGATATAGAGAGCCGAAATTGAAACATTGGCAAAATTTGACATTTTTCCACACGCGATCTGCAGAATTTTACAGAATTTCTCAGAAATTTAATTTCTCAAATTTCTTTTTATTTCACTCTTATGGCTGAGTTCTCCATCATCAGCGTTCATAAACAACACTAACTTTCATTTTGGGGATATAGAGAGCTGAAATTGAATGTTGCAAAATTTGACATTTTTCCATTTCCACCTGCAGAATTTGGACAGAATTTCTGGTGAAATTTAATTTCAAATTTAATTTTTATTTCACCAATGGCCGAGTCTTCTTCATCAGCGTTCATAAACAACACTAACCTTCATTTTGGGGATAGAGAGCCGAAATTGAAACGTTGCAAATTTGACATTTTTTCCATAATGCTGGACTCACAGAATTTGACAGAATTTCTGGTGAAATTTAATTTCAAATTTCTTTTATTTCACTCTCTATGGTTGAGTCTCCATCATCAGCGTTCATAAACAACACTAACCTTCATTTTGGGGATATAGAGAGCCGAAATTGAAACGTTGCAAATTTGACATTTTTTCCATACGATTCCTGCAGAATTTGGACAGAATTTCTGGTGAAATTTAATTTCTCAAATTTCTTTTTATTTCACTCTATGGCCGAGTCGTCTTCATCAGCGTTCATAAACAACACTAACCTTCATTTTGGGGATATAGAGAGCTGAAATTGAAACGTTGCAAAATTCTGACATTTTTCCATAACAACGCCTGGTAGAATTTTGACAGAATTTCTGTGAAATTTAATTTCTCAAATTTCTTTTATTTCACTCTATGGCCAAGTTCCATCATCAGCGTTCATAAACAACACTAACCTTCATTTTGGGATATAGAGAGCCGAAATTGAAATGTTGCAAAATTTGACATTTTTTCCATAATGACCTGCAGAATTTGGACAGAATTTCTGAAATTTAATTTCTAAAATTTCTTTTATTTCACTCTATGGCAAGTCTTCATCAGAGTTCATAAACAACACTAACCTTCATTTTGGGGATATAGAGAGCTGAAATTGAAATGTTGCAAATTTGATATTTTTTCCATACAAAATTTGGACAGAATTTCTGGTGAAATTTAATTTCTCAAATTTCTTTTATTTCACTTATGGCTGAGTCTCCATCATCAGCGTTCATAAACAACACTAACCTTCATTTTGGGGATATAGAGAGCCGAAATTGAAAATGTTGCAAAATTTGACATTTTTCCATAATGCGGACCTGCAGAATTTGGACAGAATTTCTGAAATTTAATTTCTCAAATTTCTTTTTATTTCACTCTATTGCTGAGTCTCCATCATCAGCTTCATAAACAACACTAACCTTCATTTTGGGATATAGAGAGCTGAAATTGAAACGTTGCAAAATTTACATTTTTTCCATACGTGACCTGCAGAATTTGGACAGAATTTCTGGGTGAAATTTAATTTCCCTCAAATTTCTTTTATTTCACTCTATGGCCGAGTCTCCATCATCAGCCTTCATAAACAACACTAACCTTCATTTTGGGGATATAGAGAGCTGAAATTGAAACGTTGCAAAATTTGACATTTTTTCCATACGCTGACCTGCAGAATTTGACAGAATTTCTGGTAAATTTAATTTCCTCAAATTTCTTTATTTCACTCTATGGTCGAGTCTCCATCATCAGCGTTCATAAACAACACTAACCTTCATTTTGGGGATATAGAGAGCCGAAATTGAAACGTTGCAAAATTTGACATTTTTTCCATACGCGGACCGCAGAATTTGGAGAGAATTTCTGGTGAAATTTAATTTCCTCAAATTTTTATTTCACTCTATGGCTGAGTCTCCATCATCAGCCGTTCATAAACAACACCATCAACCTCATTTTGGGTGATATAGAGAGCCGAAATTGAAACGTTGCAAAATTTGACATTTTTTCCATACACCTGCAGAATTTGGACAGAATTTCAGAAATTTAATTTCAAATTTCTTTTTATTTCACTCTTCATGGCCGAGTCGTCCATCATCAGCGTTCATAAACAACACTAACCTTCATTTTGGGGATATAGAGAGCCGAAATTGAAACGCTGCAAAATTTGACATTTTTTCCATATTGACCTGCAGAATTTGGACAGAATTTCTGAAATTTAATTTCAAATTTCATTTTATTTCACTCTATGGCCGAGTCTCTTCATCAGTTCATAAACAACACTAACCTTCATTTTGGGGATATAGAGAGCTGAAATTGAAACGTTGCAAAATTTGGAGACATTTTTCCATACGCTGACCTGGCAGAATTTGGACAGAATTTCAGAAATTTAATTTCAAATTTCTTTTTATTTCACTTCCTATGGCCGAGTCGTCATCATCAGTTCATAAACAACACTAACCTTCATTTTGGGGATATAGAGAGTGAAATTGAAACGTTGCAAAATTTGACATTTTTCCATACGCGACCTGCAGAATTTGACAGAATTTCTGGTGAAATTTAATTTCCTCAAATTTCTTTATTTCACTTCTATGGCTGAGTCTCCATCATCAGCGTTCATAAAACAACACTAACCTTCATTTTGGGGATATAGAGAGCCGAAATTGAAACATTGCAAAATTTGACATTTTTTCCATACGCATACAGAATTTGGACAGAATTTCTGGTGAAATTTAATTTCTCAAATTTTTTTATTTTCACTCTATGGCCGAGTCTTCATCATCAGCGTTCATAAACAACACTAACCTTCATTTTGGGGATATAGAGAGCCGAAATTGAAACGCTGCAAAATTTGACATTTTTTCCATACGCGGACCTGCAGAATTTGGACAATTTCTGGTGAAATTTAATTTCCTCAAATTTCTTTTATTTCACTCCCATGGCCGAGTCTTCATCATCAGCGTTCATAAACAACACTAACTCATTTTGGGGATATAGAGAGCCGAAATTGAAACGTTGCAAAAATTTGACATTTTTTCCATACGCGGACCTACAGAATTTGACACAGAATTTCTGAAATTTAATTTCTCAAATTTCTTTTTTATTTCACTCTATGGCCGAGTCTCCATCATCAGCGTTCATAAACAACACTAACCTTCATTTTGGGGATAAAGAGAGCCGAAATTGAAACGTTGCAAAATTTGACATTTTTTCCATACGCGACCTGCAGAATTTGGACAGAATTTCTGGTGAAATTTAATTTCTCAAATTTCTTTTATTTCACTCTATGGCCGAGTCTTCATCATCAGCGTTCATAAACAACACTAACCTTCATTTTGGGGATATAGAGAGCCGAAATTGAAACGTTGCAAAATTTGACATTTTTCCATACGCTGACCTGCAGAATTTGGACAGAATTTCTGAAATTTAATTTCTCAAATTTCTTTTTATTTCACTCAATGGCCGAGTCTTCATCATCAGCGTTCATAAACAACACTAACCTTCATTTTGGGGATATAGAGAGCGAAATTGAAACGTTGCAAAATTTGACATTTTTTCCATATGCCGACCTGCAGAATTTGACAGAATTTCTGGTGAAATTTAATTTCAAATTTCTTTTTATTTCACTCTATGGCCGAGTCTTCATCATCAGTGTTCATAAACAACACTAACCTTCATTTTGGGGATATAGAGAGCCGAAATTGAAACGTTGCAAAATTTGACATTTTTTCCATACGCTGACCTGCAGAATTTGACAGAATTTCTGGTGAAATTTAATTTCAAATTTCTTTTATTTCACTCTATGGCCGAGTCTTCATCATCAGTGTTCATAAACAACACTAACCTTCATTTTGGGGATATAGAGAGCCGAAATTGAAACGTTGCAAAAATTTGACATTTTTCCATACGCGACCTGCAGAATTTGGTACAGAATTTCTGGTGAAATTTAATTTCCTCAAATTTCTTTTTATTTCACTTCCATGGCCGAGTCTTCATCATCAGCGTTCATAAACAACACTAACCTTTTATTTTGGGGATATAGAGAGCCGAAATTGAAACGTTGCAAAATTTGACATTTTTTCCATACGCGACCTGCAGAATTTGGACAGAATTTCTGGTGAAATTTAATTTCAAATTTTTTATTTCACTCTATGGCCGAGTCGTCATCATCAGCGTTCATAAACAACACTAACCTTCATTTTGGGGATATAGAGAGCCGAAATTGAAACGCTGCAAAATTTGACATTTTTTCCATACACCTGCAGAATTTGGACAGAATTTCTGGTGAAATTTAATTTCAAATTTCTTTTTATTTCACTCTATGGCCGAGTCTTCATCATCAGTGTTCATAAACAACACTAACCTTCATTTTGGGGATATAGAGAGCCGAAATTGAAACGTTGCAAAATTTGACATTTTTCCATACGCGACCTGCAGAATTTGGACAGAATTTCTGAAATTTAATTTCTCAAATTTCTTTTTATTTCACTCTATGGCCGAGTCTTCATCATCAGCGTTCATAAACAACACTAACCTTCATTTTGGGGATATAGAGAGCCGAAATTGAAACGTTGCAAAATTTGACATTTTTTCCATACGCGACCTGCAGAATTTGGGACAGAATTTCTGGTGAAATTTAATTTCCTCAAATTTCTTTTTATTTCACTCTATGGCCGAGTCTTCTCATCATCAGCGTTCATAAACAACACTAACCTTCATTTTGGGGATATAGAGAGCTGAAATTGAAACGTTGCAAATTTGACATTTTTTCCATACACCTGAGAATTTGGACAGAATTTCTGGTGAAATTTAATTTCTCAAATTTCTTTTTATTTCACTCTATGGCCGAGTCTTCATCATCAGCGTTCATAAACAACACTAACCTTCATTTTGGGGATATAGAGAGCCGAAATTGAAACATTGCAAAATTTGACATTTTTTCCATACGCGACCTTTTAGAATTTGGACAGAATTTCAGAAATTTAATTTCAAATTTCTTTTATTTCACTCTATGGCCGAGTCTTCATCATCAGCGTTCATAAACAACACTAACCTTCATTTTGGGATATAGAGAGTCGAAATTGAAACGTTGCAAAATTTGACATTTTTTCCATACAAGAATTTGGACAGAATTTCTGAAATTTAATTTCTCAAATTTCTTTTTATTTCACTCTCTATGGCCGAGTCTTCATCATCAGCGTTCATAAACAACACTAACCTTCATTTTGGGGATATAGAGAGCCGAAATTGAAACGTTGCAAATTTGACATTTTTTCCATACACCTGCAGAATTTGGACAGAATTTCTGGTGAAATTTAATTTCTCAAATTTCTTTTTATTTCACTCTATGGCCGAGTCTTCATCATCAGCGCTCATAAACAACACACAACCTTCATTTTGGGGATATAGAGAGCTGAAATTGAAACGTTGCAAAATTTGACATTTTTTCCATACACCTGCAGAATTTGGACAGAATTTCTGGTGAAATTTAATTTCAAATTTCTTTTTTATTTCACTCTATGGCCGAGTCTCCATCATCAGCGTTCATAAACAACACTAACCTTCATTTTGGGATATAGAGCCGAAATTGAAACGTTGCAAAATTTGACATTTTTTCCATACGCGACCTGCAGAATTTGACAGAATTTCTGGTGAAATTTAATTTCAAATTTCTTTTTATTTCACTCAATGGCCGAGTCTCCATCATCAGCGTTCATAAACAACACTAACCTTCATTTTGGGGATATAGAGAGCCGAAATTGAAACGTTGCAAAATTTGACATTTTTTCCATACGCAGACCTGCAGAATTTGGACAGAATTTCAGAAATTTAATTTCTCAAATTTCTTTTATTTCACTCTATGGCCGAGTCTTCATCATCAGCGTTCATAAACAACACTAACCTTCATTTTGGGGATATAGAGAGCCGAAATTGAAACGTTGCAAAATTTGACATTTTTTCCATACGACCTGCAGAATTTGGACAGAATTTCTGGTGAAATTTAATTTCAAATTTCTTTTTATTTCACTCTATGGCCGAGTCTTCATCATCAGCGTTCATAAAACAACACTAACCTTCATTTTGGGGATATAGAGAGCCGAAATTGAAACGTTGCAAAATTTGACATTTTTTCCATACAGAATTTGGACAGAATTTCTGGTGAAATTCTAATTTCAAATTTCTTTTTATTTCACTCTATGGCTGAGTCTTCATCATCAGCGTTCATAAACAACACTAACCTTCATTTTGGGATATAGAGAGCTGAAATTGAAACGTTGCAAAATTTGACATTTTTTCCATACGCGACCTGCAGAATTTGGACAGAATTTCTGGTGAAATTTAATTTCTCAAATTTCTTTTTATTTCACTCTATGGCCGAGTCTTCATCATCAGCGTTCATAAACAACACTAACCTTCATTTTGGGGATATAGAGAGCCGAAATTGAAACGTTGCAAAATTTGACATTTTTTCCATACGCTGACCTGCAGAATTTGGACAGAATTTCTGGTGAAATTTAATTTCTCAAATTTCTTTTTATTTCACTCTATGGCCGAGTTCTCATCATCAGCGTTCATAAACAACACTAACCTTCATTTTGGGGATATAGAGAGCCGAAATTGAAACGTTGCAAAATTTGACATTTTTTCCATACGTGACCTGCAGAATTTGGACAGAATTTCTGGTGAAATTTAATTTCAAATTTCTTTTTATTTCACTCTATGGCTGAGTCTCTCATCATCAGCGTTCATAAACAACACTAACCTTCATTTTGGGGATATAGAGAGTCGAAATTGAAACGTTGCAAAATTTGACATTTTTTCCATATGCGGACCTGCAGAATTTGGACAGAATTTCTGGTGAAATTTAATTTCAAATTTCTTTTTATTTCACTCTATGGCCGAGTCTTCATCATCAGCGTTCATAAACAACACTAACCTTCATTTTGGGGATATAGAGAGCTGAAATTGAAACGTTGCAAAATTGACATTTTTTCCATACGCTGACAAGAATTTGACAGAATTTCTGGTGAAATTTAATTTCCTCAAATTTCTTTTATTTCACTCTATGGCCGAGTCTTCATCATCAGCGTTCATAAACAACACTAACCTTCATTTTGGGGATATAGAGAGCTGAAATTGAAACATTGCAAAATTTGACATTTTTCCATACGCTGACCTGCAGAATTTGGACAGAATTTCTGAAATTTAATTTCCTCAAATTTCTTTTTATTTCACTCTATGGCCGAGTCTTCATCATCAGCGTTCATAAACAACACTAACCTTCATTTTGGGATATAGAGAGCGAAATTGAAACGTTGCAAAATTTGGACATTTTTTCCATACAGAATTTGGACAGAATTTCTGGGAAATTTAATTTCCTCAAATTTCTTTTTATTTCACTCTATGGCCGAGTCTTCATCATCAGCGTTCATAAACAACACTAACCTTCATTTTGGGGATATAGAGAGCCGAAATTGAAACGTTGTAAAATTTGACATTTTTTCCATACGTGGACCTGCAGAATTTGGACAGAATTTCTTGTGAAATTTAATTTCCTCAAATTTCTTTTTATTTCACTCTATGGCCGAGTCTTCATCATCAGCAATCATAAACAACACTAACCTTCATTTTGGGGATATAGAGAGCCGAAATTGAAACGTTGCAAAATTTGACATTTTTCCATACGCGGACCTGCAGAATTTGGACAGAATTTCTGGTGAAATTTAATTTCCTCAAATTTCTTTTTATTTCACTCTATGGCCGAGTCTCCATCATCAGTGTTCATAAACAACACTAACCTTCATTTTGGGGATATAGAGAGCCGAAATTGAAACGTTGCAAAATTTGACATTTTTTCCATACGCGACCTGCAGAATTTGGACAGAATTTCTGGTGAAATTTAATTTCCTCAAATTTCTTTTTATTTCACTCTATGGCCGAGTCTTCATCATCAGCGTTCATAAACAACACTAACCTTCATTTTGGGGATATAGAGAGTCAGAAATTGAAACGTTGCAAAATTTGACATTTTTTCCATACGCGACCTGCAGAATTTGGACAGAATTTCTGGTGAAATTTAATTTCCTCAAATTTCTTTTTATTTCACTCTATGGCCGAGTCTTCATCATCAGCGTTCATAAACAACACTAACCTTCATTTTGGGGATATAGAGAGCCGAAATTGAAACGTTGCAAAATTTGACATTTTTTCCATACGCAGGACCTGCAGAATTTGGACAGAATTTCTGGTGAAATTTAATTTCTCAAATTTCTTTTTATTTCACTCTATGGCCGAGTCTCCATCATCAAAGGTTCATAAACAACACTAACCTTCATTTTGGGGATATAGAGAGCCGAAATTGAAACGTTGCAAAAATTTGACATTTTTTCCATACGCGACCTGCAGAATTTGACAGAATTTCTGGTGAAATTTAATTTCAAATTTCTTTTTATTTCACTCTATGGCCGAGTCTTCATCATCAGCGTTCATAAACAACACTAACCTTCATTTTGGGGGTATAGAGAGCCGAAATTGAAACGTTGCAAAATTTGACATTTTTCCATACGACTCCGTAGAATTTGGACAGAATTTCTGGTGAAATTTAATTTCCTCAAATTTCTTTTTATTTCACTCTATGGCCGAGTCTCCATCATCAGTGTTCATAAACAACACTAACATTCATTTTGGGGATATAGAGAGTCGAAATTGAAACGTTGCAAAATTTGACATTTTTTCCATATGCGGACCTGCAGAATTTGGACAGAATTTCTGATGAAATTTAATTTCCTCAAATTTCTTTTTATTTCACTCTATGGTCGAGTCTCCATCATCAGCGTTCATAAACAACACTAACCTTCATTTTGGGGATATAGAGAGCCGAAATTGAAACGTTGCAAAATTTGACATTTTTTCCATACACCTGCAGAATTTGGACAGAATTTCTGGGTGAAATTTAATTTCAAATTTCTTTTTATTTCACTCTATGGCCGAGTCTTCATCATCAGCGTTCATAAACAACACTAACCTTCATTTTGGGGATATAGAGAGCTGAAATTGAAATGTTGCAAAATTTGACATTTTTTCCATACGCGACCTGCAGAATTTGGACAGAATTTCTGGTGAAATTTAATTTCTCAAATTTCTTTTTATTTCACTCTATGGCCGAGTCTCCATCATCAGCGTTCATAAACAACACTAACCTTCATTTTGGGGATATAGAGAGCCGAAATTGAAACGTTGCAAAATTTGACATTTTTTCCATACGCAGACCTGCAGAATTTGGACAGAATTTCTGTTGAAATTTAATTTCCTCAAATTTCTTTTTTATTTCACCCGATGGCCGAGTCTTCATCATCAGTGTTCATAAACAACACTAACCTTCATTTTGGGGATATAGAGAGCCGAAATTGAAACGTTGCAAAATTTGACATTTTTTTCATACGACCTGCAGAATTTGGACAGAATTTCTGGTGAAATTTAATTTCAAATTTTTTTTATTTCACTCTATGGCCGAGTCTTCATCATCAAGTGTTCATAAACAACACTAACCTTCATTTTGGGATATAGAGAGTCGAAATTGAAACGTTGCAAAATTTGACATTTTTTCCATACGCAGACCTGCA
>NC_089744.1:0-5000 GCF_040412425.1 Macrobrachium rosenbergii
AAAAACGGACATCATATAAAAAACGCTGAAAAGCTAAAAAAAAAAAAATACACTATACAAAACCTTTGCTAATAGGTTACCAGTCTACTTTTTTCGGGTCATAATAAAGAGGCCTTTTACATACTATTTTGCAGACGATTATTGCCACCTTAGCCGTGGTCCTTTTTGGGATAGTAGCAGCTGGTCCTGTTGCTGAACCCGAATCCGAAGCTGATCTTGGATTCCTCGACGGAGGATTCCACCGAGGATTTGGAGGATTTGGTGGATTTGGTGGCCATGGATTAGGATATGGTGGCTACCGTGGAAAGAGGAGCCCAGTAGCTGAGCCGGAACCCAAAGTTGAACCTGGATTTATTCACCGTGGATTTGGTGGAGGATTTGGAGGATTTTGAGGATTTGGTGGCCCCGGATTCGGATATGGAGGCTACCGAGGAAAGAGGAGCCCAGTAGCTGAACTCGAACCCGAAGCTGAGCCTGGATTCCTTCATGGCGTATTCCATCGAGGATTTGGAGGATCTGGAGGATTTGGTGGATATGGTGGCCGATATTATGGATAAGACAAAACTGTGAAGATTCTACAAATTTTCTTATGAATACAAATAAATAACATTTGGTCGAAATATATCTTGATTTTATTAACCACCCTGAGCAAAATGAATTATGGCTATTTGTCAAATATTATTAATTTTTAAAGAAATGTATAATAAAGTATCCGAAAAATTCCTCTCTAAGATAAAATGCCAAAAATTAGATTCCATAAACAATCAGAGTCAACACATTCTTTTGTGGATTGTCAGTATGTGTTTAATTTAACGTAAATTATTTTGTTTTGAATAAGTCACTTTGGCAGTAATTATTCTTTTGGAACGTAATGACCCTGTTTCCTCCTCCCCGACATTTCTGACTTGTTGTATAGTTTTAATTACAATGAGCTTGTTTCATTTTCACGTTTGGTTTTGGCTTCTCATCCGGAGCTGTATTCGGCGCTGTCTCACGAGGACTGAGGGAGTTGTTTTCTGGACGATTATCATTGTGAGAGCCTGCCTGATCTTTGGATTGACTCTAGATTACGATACCTGCCTTTCTTCAGCTGCTGCTGCTGTGCTCCTTTGGGAGTTTGATTTATTCATCAGGCTACGCCCTTGGTCCAGTCAGACTGCCAAGGGGACCTCTCTGCCAACTGGTAAGGTGTGATTGCCCCTCGGACGGCCGTGTCCGTTGATCGTCTTGCGACGTAAAAGTGATTATTTCATCAGTCTGCGCCCTTTGTCCAGTTATTTCCTTGCCAGGGGGACCTCTCTTACGTTTGGTAAGGTCTCAAGAGAATATATATTATTCCCCTCGACCCGTGATTTGAAGGCTGCGTTAGCCACTACTACTGTTTCAGAGCTCACTTAAGGGAAGCAGTTTATTTTATTTTTGGTTTAGTGTGTAATAAGTTAGGTTATTCTGTCTTTTCGACATTCTATTACTTTCAGGGCCCTCTCTCTAAAGTGTAATTGTATAGTCTATCTTAATTTGGTGTAAGAGTGTTTGTTATTCGATGTTTTCAGGGTGTGGTTGATTTTTGTGTTTATTTAATGTATTTTGTAAGAGGCTCAGTGGTCATTTCTTTCTAAAAAGTTTGTATTAAATATTAAGGTTTTATTTTCAGCTTTTACTTATCCTCCTTGATTCCATCTCTGTACACTCTTTTGCGGCCATTCCACCTATTGTGGACTTGGTCGTTTGTGACTTTGTTTGTATTTTAAAATACTTGTGTATGTTTGATGGGCGTGGGCCCATAACAGGATATATCTTTAATTCGTTTTTTTTTTATTCATCCAGTTTTTATTCTACGTTCATTTTATTTATCTATACACTTATGCATTTGATTTTTTATTTAGGTTATCTAATTTATCTATTTTGGTTGTTCTTCTATTTCATTAGATTTCCTTATGAGCTTTGTTTCATTTATTTATTTGATTTTTAACATACTTATTAATTTCTTAATTTATTTAATTCATGCTGGATATTTTTCTTTCTGTTTTGTTCAGTAATTTGATTTTCTTATTTTATATAATGAATCATTTATTAATTCAGTTTGATTAATTGTAAAATTTATTCTTTATTTATTCTTACCTATATTATTTATTTACCCTTTAATTTTATTATCTATTTAAAATATTTATTCTTTTTATCTCTTCATATATTTACTTTATTTCTTTTATCTATTTAATTTCTTGGAGGTTATTCCTTTTAATTTTTCTATTTCATTTATTTTTTATTATTTATTCATTTAACTAGTTTATATTGTACATATTATTCCAGTTAATTATTTAAATTTCATCTATTACTCTACTCTATTTTATTTTACTTATCTAGTTATTTATATTTACATATATTTAACAATCATTTATATGTTCGGTATTGCAATATTTTTAAAAAATATATTTAGTTATATTATTGATTGAGTTATGTTATCTGTTCACTGTCTCAAATAAACAAAAAATTAAAACAAACAAAATAAATAAAATAAACTAATGTACTTGTTTTATATTAACTGCTTAGTTTACATATTTATTCATTACTTTATTCGTAATTTTTATTTATTCCATTTTTATTTGATTTTCAAGGTTCATTTGGTTTATTTGTTTATTGAATTGATTTGTTTATTGATCTTACCTTATATTTGTGTATTTTTATTTATTTATACATCTATTTACCTATTTAATTTGGTTATCTATCCATTCAATTTATTTTTGTGTTTATCTGTTCATTCAATTTATTTTTGTTGAATTCATGTAATGTATATCCTATTTTAGTGTTATTCACGCAATTGATTTTATCTTATCTGTTTCTGCATTTTATTTTGTCTTTTAACCTATTTCATTTTATCTATTTTCCATTACATTTACCTTAACATTTTATTTATTTATTAATCTTATATACTTTATTTGCTGCCTATCCCTATATACCAATCACCAGTTTACAAAGCACCAAGAAATAGTAAGACCATGTAAATAAAACCCGCAAGAAACCACAAAATCCTTCCATTCAATTGGATGCATCCAAATACTTTATCCAAATCCTTCGTGACCTTTGGGGTATTGTTGGGGTGACGAATCCTACCTAAGGGACTGGATACAGGAGCGCTAAAGACGTCGCGTTGCCGACGCCACCTGACGCTGTCTTTTACAGAGTGAGGTATCTTCCCATGCTTTTCAACGGGAAACCGCTAATTTGGACTGCACGAGCGTTACTAGCGTTACGTTAGTGTAGTCTGGCCAACAACTCAACATAGCGTCAGCAAAGAGACCTTTTTAGCGCTCGTGTATCCCGTCCCTAAGGAATCAGCGAGCTGTTGGTATGTACATCCGATAAAGAATAGGCATAAAAGCGCATTGATTTTGTGTATGTTTATATGATTGTAGACATGATTGTTTTTCTGTGCTTGCTTCGTCATTTATTTGCATTTTATCTTATTTTATTAACTTTTTCATTTATTGCCTCTGTATTATTTTATTGTTTCATTTTAGTCATCCATTGGTTTTATTTGAGTACTCTTTTGCCTTATTTCATAACAAATATTATTTTTTTATCTGATTTTTATTAACTTCTTGGCACATTTTATCTATTTGTTTCATTGTTTTATTTACTTATTGTTTTTATTTTATTCATTTTATTTTTTTTATTTATTGCATTCATTTAATTTTATATTGTATATTTACTTTATCCACTTCTTTATTTTCTTTTATTTATTTATTTCTATTTATTTGTTTGATTTTTCATTTAATATATAATAGTTATCGATTTTATTTAATTACATTTATTTATACTTTTTATTTTATCTAGTTACTTACTACAGTGCTTATCTTAGGGACCATATATATATATATACATATATATATATATATATATATATATATATATATATATATATTTATTATATATATATCTATATATATATATATATATATATATATATATATATATATATATATATATATATATATATATATATATATATATATATATATATATATATATATATATATATATATATGCATTTAACCACTTATCAATTATTATTCCCCTTCGGTATTATTTCTGATATAAATATATATATATATATATATATATATATATGCATGTATGTATGTATACAGTATATGTGTGTGTGCGTGTATGTATAATTAGTTTAATCACCGTTGCCTCATGCCTTTTGATGGCTATTATAAATTGCCATAAAAATTTTCATGAGTGCAATTGATAAACTTGACACCACTATCAATATCCCAGAAAGACTGAGCCTTTGAAACCGAAGGAACTTTGATTCATTTCTGAATTTCAGTTTAACAATCGTGTAGCACTTTTGTTTCAGGACGCATAGAGAGAGAGAGAATTAGGATTTGGATTTAGTGCGCTAGCTGAAGTCACATAATTAAGGTCAGAATTTTTTTTAATAAGGCGACCCTCTTTGACAGGAGTAAAGTCTTTTTGAAAATTATTATTATTATTATTATTATTATTATTATTATTATTATTATTATTATTATTATACTCACGGATTATGGCAATCTACGATGAGTAGGATAAAATATGCAAAATTTTCTTTATATTTTTACGAAGTTTTAGTCTGAACAAGAAATGCTTCCATCGAGATAGTTTAGACATTAGCTGAATTTTTTACTAAAAAAATACCAATGTGAATAATTTCTTTGAACTCTGACCTCCATAAATAATTTAATCTATTTCATAATTACACCTACAGTTTCATAGATGTCTGAATCAGTTGTAAAGTTGCATTGACAGAAAAATCTTCATACTCGAAATGAAACACTACTTTTCTCATGTCAGTGACCTGGTATTTTAATACGCGAACACTATACGTATGCATTGCTCATTGATAACCAATAAGACACGAGAGGTTTCGTTGCTCCCTTTTGACATCTTGAAAGTTTCATGCTTACTTAAATGCAATATTGATAGGAGCATTGGTTTCCTTTATGCGTTGGAGG